>NC_064909.1:12385000-12460000 GCF_929443795.1 Astur gentilis | reverse complement strand
CAGGGCAGTAATTGCAGTAGATTTTCCAACTATTTATCGGTAAGTTTTATTTCTACTTTGCCATCATCTCGGAGTCCTTTGGCCAAATCTTGTCTTCACTACAAGCAGAAACATTCTATGTTCTTTGTTTCTTCTCCTCAGCCATGGAAGTCATACCTGTGTCCTCCACAATTTCATTGACATAAAAAGCCAGTCTCCTGGAAAAGCTGCCATTTACATGAAAGTTGCTCAGATGACATGGAAATTACATCAAAATGATTTGACCAACCAAACTTCACACCTGGTCTTTAAAATATTTCATCTGGCCATTCCCAAAGGACAATACAGTCACAGGATAAATATATAGGTGTAGCTAGGGAACAGCAGTTACTGAAAGATGTGACTCTTGTAACAATTGCAAAACCCCCACTTTTTCTCAAGACAGAGAAAAGTAAGTATTAAGCATCAGTTGTTTTCAACTCATTGTTATTTATCAATAGCAACTCACACAGGAGTTTTCAAGAAATGACCATCAACCAAAAGAGTGATAGAGCCCTTTCTTAACAAAGAAATCGATATAAAGCACCTCAAATTCAATGTAAAATTATTATATGGTATCTGTAGCAGCTATCTGATTTTCAGGAGACAGAACTTTCTATGTCTTCTTCTACATATATAACAAAAAAATATGAGCTTGCAAACCTGTATAAACAAAGAAAAATACATCAAAACATAATGGAGAAGATGGAGCTCTTCTAGTGCTGTTGATTGCTGACGAGAAAATAGAGAACCCATTAGGAATGCCTTCCTATTCTTTAATTCTTTCCCTCCCCCCACCCAGCCCCTCAACCCAACCGAGGCTATTACACACATGAGGACACACATCTTCAATCATTTCATATCCTCCCCAGCACTCTACAAGCCATACTTCACCCTCTTGCCTTTCAGCACCATATATAAACAGCACACATATTCCCTCAGGACAGTGCACAACTCTGTTTCCTCTCTCCACACAATCACACGTAGCAGCTGCAGGCTACAAGCCACAGGCAGAGTCAAGGTCGCGTGCATGTCCTTAGGACCACTTCCTTTTGTTCTTCACTGATAATTTTCCATTTGGACTTTGTTGGGTATTACTGCGGTAGCTATTCTCCAGCAGAATGGAGTTCTTATCTGGAGAAAATTCCAAGGGAAAAGGAATTTTACATCTTTTTCTCTTATTCAAATATTATGTTCATCTTTCTACTTTGTAATGACTGATTTGTCTTCTGAAATTCAAATTGTACTCTGAATAACTACACCTATTACATGGTTATAAGTAAAAAGAGTCTCTTGCTTGTTTCCTGTCATGTCCGCTGTGCATAAGCCTTATATTATGCTACTTCAAAGACTATGCTGGAAGCCATTTATTCAAAGGATACGTAAGGTAAATATACTCCCGATTATTCTTTGTGAGCTAAAGTAGTTCTAATGAATGTCATGGGCAAATGACGCTCCCTTGAGTTAGGTCCTGGGCAAGTTTCTCTGACAATTAGTACTAACATGTCTTCTATCAGTGATTTGTCATAGGCCTATGAAATACATTGTATTGGCCTTTTAAGAGCCAGTTTTGGCCCTCGCACTGTTCCATTAGTTTTGAAGTAAAACATGACAGTTTATTTCCCAAAGACTATAGGAAAATGTAGGGTTTAGCACTGCCAAGGATGTCAGGGAGACTGGTGATCTAAGTAGACTATTTTTTTACAGCAAGGGAGGACTGTTATGTGAATGTCTCTGGTAAAAAGGGAAGGTTGGAAAAGCTCTTGCTTCAACTCTGCTCAGAAAAAGGACTGGAGAAGGAACCCAGGAGCTACTTTATAAAATGACCATACAGGTGTTGAGATGGTCTAATGAACAACCAGAGAAAAGTAAGGAACACCTGTGAAATTTTTGTCCGAATTATCAAAGGACTGTGGCTCTTTCAAACTTAGGAGGCAGGTTTTCTGAAGTTACTGGTGTAACATGTTGTTAGGACAGAAGCATTAGCGTAGAGAGAGGCATCAGGTACTTAGGCATCATATTAAAGCTCTAAGGTGCATGTCAGAGCCGTTTGCTGTCCATTCTGAGCAATGACCATGGGGAGAGACAAGAAATGGCTTCTGGCTGCTGTTGCAGGGCACTGAAGATGTGTCACTCGGAACAAATGACTTTTCTACATAGCAACTGGTCTATGGGTAAGAAACCCTTAAATTCAGTTGAAAGCTTTCCTTCACTTGGTAAGCAAGGTCTGGAAAACTTTGCCAATAAGCATTTTCTGGTTTGGGGATGTAAAAGAGGAGGTAAGCAGGGTGATGGCACGTGCCCATGACAGGCAGACAAAAAACTGCATCAGCATCCTGCTACCACTAGCCAACTGGCTGCAGGTCCTTGTCTAGAGAGCTTCTAGCATAGCAGACTTCCACATTACACACCTTTGTACACCCATATTTTAGACAAAGAAAACATTCTGAGGAAAGACACAAAGGATGAGCAAAAGAGAAACTGTGCGTGAGACAGGATGGCAGACCTACCAAACACTTTAACAAGGTATTTTCAAACAGAATTATTAATGAAAAACTAATTAATTCAGTCTACATGTCAATTTTAGGCTGCGGCCCCTTTTCTGACAGAATTATTGTTTGCTTGTGTTTTAACACGTGGTAAAGCCAAACAGAAGTGACCTTTCTCCTGTCATATAGAATAAACAGAAGAATCGGGAGAAATGCTTGACACCCAAGTAGCCTCAACAGTTGGTACACTGTAGCTGTCAGCATGAAATCGAGTGCAAAATTGCCAGATTTGGAGTCCTTCCTAAAATTGCTTGCTCTGTCAAGTGGAAGTAAAGGACATTGACCAGAAAAATGACACAGGACTTTTCCAGAGGCAGTCTTTGCAGAAACTCGATTTCACCTATACAAGAACCGTATCCTTCATCTGCACACTGAATTGCCAGTTTAGGAAAGACTTGCCACTATCTCTGCCTCACAACGTGTACAGAAATCTAGTAAAAATCAGAAGAAAAGACCTGGTAGTTTCCTTTTCAAATGGATACAGTTTGTTCTTCCCAAAAGTAAGAGACACAGTCTGTCATGAGAACTTTCTCTTGTCATAAATGGTAAATTTGTAATAGGAACTTGCTATTATCTGAGTAAAATTTTGAAGCTATTTCACAAGAGATGAAAGGACTTGCACCCTCTTGCTTCCAGTGGAAGGATTTAAAGAATGATAAGTGCTAGCACTACTGTCTCCTAAATAGGTATGTGTGTGATACACATACGTTTTGACATTGTTCTCTATAAAAAAGCATCTCATACTTGGTTTTGCTCGAGATGGATAAAATCTTAGGCAACAACTTGTCCCAAGATGAACATATTGTAATATCTTTTAAATTAAGAAGGAATGGCAAATAGGGATGATAAATTTCTTCAGAATAAATTATAATCATGATCAAATTGGGCTTCTGCCATACTGTTTATTTAGAAATGATAAAATATTCTCTCTTTCAAAGGGATGCTATGGTGTTCTCCTTTTGATTTTTCTGCTATAATTTCTGTAAGCATGACAAATATTGTAGTTTAGCCACCCAAATAATTGTACTGAATCAAAGGTAGTAGATCCTTTACGAGTATGTACACCAGGGGTTATCTTGACCCAACAATACATTAATGACTCTAGACAAGGAATATGAAGTTTTGGAGAAGTAGAGGTGATACAGGAAGATCATTCGCATTGCCTGCATACTAATTAGAGAATAAGCCGCACTCCAATGTTATAACAGACTTTAACCAAGTAAGCTCCCAGAAATGGTTTACTATCTCATCTTCATGTTGATACTAACCTATATTTGAAAAACTAATAGATTGGCCATGTCCTCCCCAAAGTGTTTGATTTAAAGTTCAAGCTTTTTTAAGTACTATATATTGCCATTAGGATAAAATATTGGGTAGTACTATCTCCTGGACACCATATTTTTAAGAATATGCTTCATGCCTCATTTACCAGAAATGTATTGAGATTTTCCTGAGCCAACATTCAAAGAATAACTTGACATTTTTCATAGTGAAATGCCATGTTTTTGTCTTTTCTTTTTAATTCCTTGGCTGCCCTGAACTGCTATTTTGAATTACTCTTTTTTTTGTTGTTGGTTGTTTGTTTACCATCTAAAGCTCAAAGAGAATGTTTGTGTACTGCATATAAAACATGTGTAAGAAGTTATTAGATTTTCAAAGATAAAATAGTGTCATAGAATGTATAAGAGCCAAATAAAGTTAAGCTGAATAATGGAGTATGCAGCAATTATCAATTACAAACACACACATAAACATATAAAAGGTGTGGAGACAACTGCTTGCTCCAGTCTCATTGTGGAGTGGAACAAGTATTAGTTGGCCAGAGATTGTGAGTTTCCAGATATTAGCTGATGGCAGTTGGCTCCTGGAAATCTCTTGATTCCTGAAACCTGACAAGGGAAGCAGCAAGCAAAGCACAGTTATGGTATGTGATGCCAGAGAGGTGGCTGCCTTGCACAGGGGGATGATTCCTGCTGGGGTGTCATTTCTCAGCTCTCTGTAGTCAACTCGCTTGGTAAAGCATGCTGTTCTTCTCCAGCTAGTGCATTAGGCACTTGCAGCCTCACACAAGATCTGTACTGATCAGACTGAAGTTTAGGCTGAGATGCTACTGTTTAATTTGAAACAAAGGGAGGTGTGTGTGTGTATGGGAGGAAGCATCATTTGAATTGAAACAAAAATAAATTCTACCAGAAATCATATATTGTCAATGTCTCAGTAGCGGCTAACATAAGTGGTTGCATTCTCCCTGCATGAACTTCACACTGAAGGTCTATCTCCCACGCTGGTTAAAAAGCCTTGCAGAGGCCGCTGCAAGCTGTCTGTGTTCAGAAGATCATCAGTGTAGAATGGCAGAACTTGTTACAGGCTTAGCCCCGTGTACTCTCAGTGCATATTCTGTTTGAGATACAGTTCAGGAGGATGGCAAAATGTAAGATAGTGGGTTTAACGCTCAATGCTGAAGTAACATCATGTTAGAGTAATTCCTCTTGATTACTACCAAAAGATTGCCCGGTGATAGCACTGCACAGCTTCCCTTGCTGCCTTAGTGCTCCCAATGTGTTTTAACAGTTCTGCCCACTTCCCTAAGTTTTCTCTGTTACCACCAGTGATGCATCCTGTTAAGCATTTCTCTTGCTGTCTTGTTCTCATAAAGTGCCAGATTTCTCTTC
Source organism: Astur gentilis (assembly GCF_929443795.1). Lineage (NCBI taxonomy): Eukaryota > Metazoa > Chordata > Aves > Accipitriformes > Accipitridae > Astur > Astur gentilis. The sequence goes on along the minus strand of NC_064909.1, from coordinate 12,454,761 downwards.
TGCTCTATGCTCTAGAGCAGAAAGTCAGGGAAGATAGGGGATGGAAGAGAGCAGAAGTTCTTGAAGATACAGAATTAAAATGTTTAAGCCAAATGAAAGAGTATAAGAGCAATTCGGAGTGTAATGTGGATGAGAATGCGTATTTCGAGGTGTGTTTATTAAGGACGTCCCTTGACACTTTTTCAGATCTCCTAGCCCACAACTAGTCCCACTGATTTTGGCAGGGCTACCCACATAAGCAAGGCAAGGTTCTCTGCTCTCTTCCCATTCCCGCAGGACTAATAAGAAAACCCCAGAACAGCAGAAAAGATTGTCTGATAATTTTATTCACATCAAACCTGAATAGTTCAAGCTCAGGCCTGCAGTTCCTAAGAACACATACATCACTGAGACCACAGTTCAAGAACAGAGATGAGATTCAAAAATCCCTTCAGCACCAGATGAACTGTGAAGCAGCAAATCGCACAGCATCAACTACCACGGACAGCAAACACGGAATAAACAGGGATGAGGACTGCAAACAAAAGAAAGAGCTAGGGTTAATTCAGGTTCACAGGGGGCTTTGGATCTGAACTAAAAATATATCTCTTAAATGCAAATAGAGAAAAATGATGGGCATTTGCATGATTGACAGCCTTTCGAAATAGAAGTGTTGCTATAATTAAGCAATAATGTATGAGTGAGTGTACATTATGACAAATTGGAAGCTTGGTTGATTAGATTGAGCATATAAGCTGTCAGTATAATTATCACATTTTAATCATTTTTCTCCATTTTTTATAACAGCATTGTCTTCAGCCTCATTTGGTGCTTATTAGATTGATATTCTAAGAGGAATTGTACAACATAAAACATGTCCTTTAACAGGATGAACTTTAGATAAGACTTTAGGTATGTCTATAAACACTTATAATGATGGCTGTTGTGTCTCAACTTTTTGCCACATCTTATGTGTCAAATAATGTTGTTTTAGAGCTTGCTTTATCATGATAAAATATTATAAACTGAACGTACTTTATCTCACTAAGTACTCACATACTCACTATGTATTTTAAGCTGTCATAGGGAAAACATATCGCGTTGTTACAGCTGAATAATGAATTAATGATACACAGTGCAATGATTAACAAGATGCTGAGTCAATCAGTGTGGGACCAAGATTTTTCCATTTTCATGCAACTATGGTGAAATGTATGCAATATTTTAAACAAGAAACTGTTCTTTGCTAACACCCAGGAAAGAGCAACATTTTAACCAATTTAAAAGGTTTCATTTTTTACCAGTTGCCTTTCTAAGATGTAAACCACTGGAGGACTAGCATACCCCTGAAACTGCAGTATAACAAAGAAGACAGAGGTTCTTAACACGGTCATGCTCTTACAGTTTTACCCTATCTCAAATTAGATCTGAGCAGCTCTTCACCACTGTTGGAATAAGAAGGTGGAAGGTGGCCTGGGTGTTAAAATACAGGTCTGTGAAACGAAATTCTCCAGGTACTTTCACCATTTCTGCCACTGGTTTGCTTCTTGGCCTTGGGCAAGATGCTTATCTGTTCCTCAGATTAGTGGCCCATTGGGAAACGGAGAAGATTAGTAGCTCATTGGGAAATGGAGATACACATGCGCTTTGCAGGGATTACTGGAAAATTAATGTGCTCTAAGTCTCAGTTTACTGCTGTTAAAATTCACATTGTGTAGCCTACTCAAGGCTTTGCAGCTGCTGTAGAGAGAAGTGTAGACTTTATGTAGCCTTTCTGGCCAGTGGTGAATTTCCTTATTAGGGATAACGATCCAAGTTGACAGTACAATTTTTCAGTGAGGAATTACACAGAACTAATCATAGGAATAGAACGGTCTTAATTATTCTCAGATTACTTAAAAGTATTCAGTAGCAATGTTTTAAATGACCTTTTCTATGAAAATTTGGAAAAGAATGGCTTGAGAAAAAAATCCAGGCAAAATAGGTATCTTCCAGAAATTATTCCTTCCATCTCCTCTGCAGTATATATTCAATAAACTGAGAGCATTATCTTTTCTCAAGGGACCTTGTGATATTGACAGTGAAATCTAAGATACCAAAGTCCTCATTAGTTGATTATTTTTAGAAATGGAGAATTGCCAAACAATCCTGCTTGAATATTTGTTATAGTTTGCTTTGCCTGTGTTTATTTCCTTTGCTAGGATTTCCACAAATTTTCTTTGGAGTTGATGCTAGAAATGTTCTCAAACATTGATATATTGTAGGCTCAATTTCAAGAATATTTGCATAAAGTTATTTTGAATTCAGAAATGCAAAGATTCATATAATAAACCTGATTTAAACATAGTATTTTCTTGATACTTTGAAAATTTACCATCTGACCTCAGTTTTTAACTTTGCAGTCGTCCAGCAAAATACTTCAGCATTTCAACAGTCGTTGCTAAGTTCAAGGTGAAGACGTTATTTCAAGTCTTGGATATTGCTGTCTGCGCAGAATAATCATGTGCAATTCTTAATTCTTTTGCTACTACTTCTAATGATCCAATTACCAGTAAAATGCATAAAAGCAAGATTTTAGCATTGATTTTTCCCTTGATTTTCTCAGTAGCTTTCACAAACCTGAACTTAACATGCTTTTTATCATCATTATAAGGGTCTGATGTTGGAACTTACTAAGTTTATTCAGTGTTTCAAAAGACTCAGTGAAGCCCCTTCCATGAACTTACCAAGGAATATTGGTTACCTAAGTGTGAGAGGTAACGCGTCATTATTGTATGAGAATTATGTAAGAAAATGATGAGTAAATGGCCAGGTGTTGACTGGAAAACAACCTAACAACAGAGTATCTCAAAGTTCAGTGTATCAATGTCACTGTTGTTCAAGAGACTTACTCTGCTAAGACGTAGATGACTAGCAAGGCGGGAAAGCTGGCTGACTGAATCCGCTAGTCAGCTCAGTGATGCTAAGGGACCCTTCCAGGTATAGCTCGGTGTGACGGAATTCAGCAAGGGACAGATGAAAGCCACAGCGCTGCATAGGTAAGTGACGAAGCAAAAGTGCAGCGAAGATGGGAAGTGCGGTGTCTCGACATTACCAGCGCCGCTGGGGAAGCAGATTGGCACTTGTGCTCGTCCTATCGAAGGGCGCGTGGGTGCAGCATAGTTTGCAGAAGCATTGCAGGGATTCATGCTGGGAGACCCAGTGCCACCACCAGCTGACGGGGAGGTAGCTCGGATGGTCTAGCTTGGCTCAGCACGGCAGAAAACAAACCCCGCGCCTTGCTGGGCTTCGGGGTTGGTAAAATGGAGCGTGCGCGCCTCCGTGAAACACTTCGAGGCTTTCGGATAAGCCGGGGCCAAGAGCCGCGGGTAGGCACAGGCTGACGGAGGCAGGGTGAGCTGCTGGGGCTCTGCGCTACGGCGAGGCGACTGCACGGCGTCCTGATGAGCGCTGGCTGGCATCCAGCCACCGGCGAGCACGGGCAGAGCAAAATTACACCTGTCTGTATGCATCTGTGTATACTGCCCAGCCAAAACACACCAGTGCTCTCAAGGACACCTTCTCCCAAACGTCAGGAAACGCCACGAAAATACAGTTGTCGAAACCTGTTAGACAATGCTGCCACAGAAAGTGGCACTTGGGTATCCGTGCTGGGACAGGTAAAAAGCAAGAGGAAAATCTAGTTTTCAAATGACAGAGGGCTAATTTCCTCACTGGTGAAAGGAGGCTCTCTGTATTACATATATCCCCTCATACACCGGTGCTAGCTCTGGGCCAGCAAAGAAAAGAAGGTGACAGAAATGTAGCCTGAAAAAACATTCAGATTTGGTTTGGGGAAAAAAAATAAAAAAGAGCGGGGGCTTAGATTTCTTCTTATTTTAAGGATTCTGTTTCACCTCTCGTGGTGTTAGAAGATTAATTTACTTTCCCTTTTGTTTCATACCGGTGTGTATTCCATAGCATTAATTTATTCCTCAAGGTCTGATAACATCAGTTCTGTGTCCATTGTCATCAAAGCGTATAGGTGATGTGTAGAAATGATAACAAGGTTGCATTTTTTCTGTGCTTGATGCCTATTCAACAAAACAGCCTGATAAGCATTCTTCTTAGATTTCTCTATTGTCCAGTTTGCTGGAAGAGGCTGAAATATTTTTCTGTCCTGTAAAAAAAATAAATTGTTTTGTGAATTTAGAGAGCAGAGAAATACCAACTTTCAAAAATAGTGAACTTTTTTTTAAAATTTTTTGTATGCCTTCCACATAGGCACCATTTGTTCTTGAGATTGCCTAATAATTTTTATTATAATCATTCTATTTTCACTTATGCACTTAGTAAATTTTAGCAGAGACTCCTGCTAGAGAAAAATATTTTGCTCTTACTAAAAATTCTGGAGATCTCTTCAGAAGAATTTAACTTTCTCATACTTTGGCATCAGTGATTGAAATCTGGCAAGATGGCCTTTACGTAAGGGGTATGCTTCTGTCATTCAACCTGATCTGTAAGCTTTTCAAAACAAAACAAAACCCCTCTTTCAACACACAGGATAGATTTTTAAAAGTTAACAGCAAAATTCCCCTGGCGATGCAACTGTTCTGAACAAGACTGAATAAAAAGCCAAGCATGACTTTTCCTGCAGTAGTATCTTTGGGTTACTGAGGGAGAGCTTAGTTCTGGCATTGCCAAACTTTGCAACTTAATCAGGTTTAAGAGAGTCTTCATTTATGTAGAACGTGTAAAAAGTACTGTTTTAAACTTAGTTAAGAGACTTACTCTCTTTGGTTCCAGTTTAGTTAGGTGCTTAACTTCAAGCTGCTAAGTTTCCTTGCACCTTAAATATGACTGAAACCTTTCATGTGGCATCATGCTTGTGTACCAAGTTCAATTAGGGCTTCTGTCCTGCAGACCTCAGACGAGTCCACAGTTTTCATGTTCACTGTTGGAATTATATTTTTTCTGTTCCTGAAGGAAAGTTGTATTATTTGCAGAGCTATGTGTCTACTGGGATTAGCCAGGTTGTAAACCAGCAGAAATTATCTTGATCAATGGCTTCAAAATGAGAAATATGTCTGACTAAACTGAAAGAAAGTAAATATGAGATTATGCAAAAAAGTTATATATATATACACAAGGAATGAGAAGAGCTTTGTTTAAAGTTCTGAAATGCACTAGGTTTTTTTTTACAAATGGGTTTGAAACATTTACCTGCTCTCTGTGGTTTTATATAGAAGTCTCGTCTTCCGTACCTGCATGTTGAATATATCTTTCTAGACAAAGGATTTATCATCGACATAGATTGTGTGGAAGCAGAATTTGCCACTTGTAAGTGTATGCATGCAAGATGTATACGTTACACAAATATTTGGGAGTTGTGCATCTTTTCTGTACTTTTATGTTTGAAAGGCATCTATTCTGTCCATTTCTAATTATCTGCCCATTTCCAATTATAGGTTTAGGAAGCAAAATTCCATTTTCTGACCACCTACTATTTTTCACTAGAACTAAGTCACCGACAAGTTCTCTTTTCAAAGCAGTTTCCTATGTACTTGTACAACATTATTCCACAGATTTGCTATTGAAATGAAATACTGCAGTGACCTTTTTAATTCCCCTGACTTTTTACAATCTTTGAAATTTAGCACAACAGCAGGAGTTTAATCATATTCACTGATGTAAAAGACAAAATAAGGCACCTCTACGTTCAGATAGAGATATGACCTCAAAGGTGCAGAGCCTTCAGAGACTCACTGGAGATCCCCAAGGACAATTACAGCGATCTTGCTTGTGTTCTTCCTGTAATCTCTGACTTTGCCTCCTGATAACACTAGCAGAAATTTTGCACTTACATTGTGTGCCAGAGTATTCTGTTCTTGCTGCCCGAACACTGCTGTTTTCCTATCAAAGAATAATCTCATATTTACTTTATCTCTCTGTTCCAGTTTATGTCCGCTTCACAACAGTTTCCAGCCGTGAATTTCCAAGGTCTTTGATTCTCTCACCGCTGCAAGGTCCGAGGCTGTGGTTTCACGCTCGTCCTTTTTTTTCTGCTATGGTATGAAAGTTCAGCCTCAAAACAACCTAAACCACTCATCCGCTGGCAGTTGTCTGTTCTGTCTGTGGGTTTGTCACTTCTGTTGATTGATGCCAGGTGGACCAAAGGAAGGTTTTGAAAAATCCCAGCATGTTTATCCATTGCCCCAGAGTGACAGGGCAGATCAGCTCTCTTAAATCCTCCTCCCATGCAGCAGCCATGGTGGGGTGACTGATGAAGAATCCCATCAGCTCTGAGCTGTTTTCACTGTCAGACTGGAGTGGAGGAGCAGTACATGATCTCTCTACAAATGTTTTTGACAGCTTAACAGTTAAAAGTACAGTGTGGGTGCTTTTGCCTGTGTGTGCTCACACATAAATGTGCGTAAGCAATTCTACACCGAGAGACTCCTTTGTAAGCACTTAGAAAGATAAAACCTGCTGCTTTTCTTCCACAAATTGTGTCTTCAATGCAAACAATTGTTGTAAATGCTTTCAAAATTACCCTTTTAAAAGTTTATTTCATCCAGCTGGCTAGAGCTAGAGCCAAGGACTAGTATCAAGAATTAACAACAGACCCCTTAAATTTTTTTGTGGATACTATCACTGGCTGATCAGCACTGGCTGGTGCGTTGTCTTGTAAGGCTTTTTGATGGCCTCTGTGAATTGAGTCAATAGCTGTGGTTCAGTTAATCAAAGGCAGAGACAAAACCTATCACCATGAGCTGGCAGCCACAGCAGAAAAAATAGAGTCTTGAGGCATGGTGGCTCCTGACACTTCTCTTGAGCAGACAAAGGATTGCATTGATGCTGTTTCTGATGTAACTCTTTTGTTGAAGGAGACTCTGGTTGTTTGGGAAATTATTCAAACATCAGTCATGAGCACTAATCCAACAGTTTGTTAAGAAATGCACAACAGCATCTTATATCTTGTTGGACTTGCTTTTTGCACATAGCTCTCAGTAGCACAAGCTTTTGGTAACTTCCAGTGTCGTTGAAGTTAATAGCAATGTATGGGAGATATGGGAGATGCTTAATGTAGTTCCAGAAAATCTTGCAGCACTTTTCACTTGAATTCTAGAAATGATTTTTTTTTTTTTTTTTTTTTTTTTTTTGTCCAGAGTTTACCATGTGTCCTAAGCTTCTACAGATTTAGGTACTTCAATGATAAATTGCATAAATCAGATGCTTTCTTCAGTGTTTGCTCTTTAAGAATTTTATAAATAAGAAAGTTTATTGAGTGATTTGAGGAAAGGGCATTTCAAAGCTGCATTTGTAGTTGTGTATCTAATAGCATTTTTCTAAATGAACATTTCATTGGCAATCAAGACTCAGCATCAAAACCATGAAGCTTCTCTGACTGGTCTTAACCGACCTAAAGTTTTCAATGAACAAATGCCAAGTCTTCCTAATATGGAAGTTTTCCAGTTAATCCACAGAGTAAGTCTAAATAGTGAATAAATTTGAGCATCTGCCCAAAAGGTTGCAGATAAAGGGTTTAGGCACCTTGGGTAAATTATTCATTGCAAATTATTTGCTTAGCTCAAGTTCACTGTCTTTAGAGTGGGGCTTTGTGGAAATTCAGGTTGCTGAACTGGTCAACTTACAGCTAGGTGATAAACCTTCTGAGGGAAGCCAAATCACATGTTCAGCCAAGATACTATTCTTAGATTAACACATGAAGTCATTTATCTGAGGACACTTGTTCTTGACAATATTTTGTTTGACCAAAAACTACTAAAAAAATACATTAGTCTAGCAATACTTGCTGTTAAACTTGACGTCCACACAGGGATCTTTAACAAGCCATTTGTGGCCCTTCATTACAAAATTTACTGCACAATACTTTATGTGCTTCCATATCCTTCACATAAAGCACTGTACAGTAGTTTCAATAAAATTTGTGTGAAGTGCTTTACAAAACTCAATCTCAGCAATGGGATTCCATCAGAAAGACCGAGTATCACAGTATTAGACTTTTATTTGCAAGGATTTTCCCTGTAAATGACTAAATCGTTATTCAGTTGAGAGACAACTCACTGTAAACAGTGTGTTGCTTCTGGATATATCACCTGTGATCAATAGGTTCCCTTTCTGCCTCAGCACTTGTTAATATTGTATATGGGTTTGATTAAATGTTTAAAAATATTTTTTAAGTGGCAGAATTAAAAAGGATGGACTCATTACCAAAAACGTTCAGCTTTTAATGCAACACTAGAAAACATTTACTGGTGCTACATCATCTTAGGATGTGATCTAATCACATCTAATAACTTATGTCAAAGTGCCCTTCATTAGTATGTGGATAGGAGACACATGATCCAAGGGAACTCTAAATTTTCTGAAAGAGACGACACAGATGAGATCCCACCACATTGTTATTGATTCTCTTAATTCAACATCAACTACAATTTCTTTTTATTAGCTTTTACGATTGCTTCCTTTTGCTATTTTATTTTTCAATCTCCTTTGCTTGTCTGACAAGTCCTAAGCTCCAGGTTTTCCACAGAAGAGCTGCTAATACCATAAATGTACAAAATTATACAGGCAGACTCACTCCTTGGGTTTGTGACAACTGCAGGCACTTCCAGCTTGATTTAGGCAGTGCCTGTGTTGCTGGACCCCACAGGGCAGGGAGTCAAAGATCAGTGTTGAGGCCAAAGTTTGCAATTTTTGTGCCATGTGCTGTTTTTTATTGAAAAAAAAGGTGTAAGTCCTTCATTTATTTTTTATTGCACAGACACTGTACCCCAAACGTACCTGTAAAAGGAACTTTTATAGGGGTCCCTGTTGCAGTACTGGGAGCTTGGGTAAGGCAGTTCCCTTGTCCCGCTCATATTCAGTAACAACTCAACTCACATGATTGTGAACTGTATTTTCTACAAGACTTTTGTCTCCTTCACTGCACGGGCTGCATGATGCTCACTTAAAAAGCAGCTGTTTAACATTCTTTTTATCCTCAATTTTCAGAGTATGGCCCCATGCTGTGAGTACACACAACTTCAATTTGGCTTTACAAACCTGGATTAGTTTATCTTCACATGTTCGCTGTGTAGTGAGGTTGTTATATCCCTGTTTAGTGGAAAGGGAAATGAGGCACAGAGGGATTTAATTTAGAAGTTTCTGATACTAAGGCCCTGATTTGTTCAGTGTACACGGTATTAAGTAACTCATTGCAGTTCTGAAGCTCATCCCCGTGGATTTCAGCTGTAGCTATGGTCGGTCAGTGATTCTGCTCCATCTAGCATCCATGGCTAAGAAACTGGCTTTACGGACCTTGCTCGGTGCTATTAGAAATGCATTGTAGAAGCAGAGACAGAAAGGGTTTTCTAAGGTGGCACTGAAAGATCTTTGCCATGAAACTATTTTTTTCTCTTCTTGGAGGCCTCTGGGTATATTAGTAAACACTTTCCCAGTCTGACTGTAAACAAGACTAGACCATACTTTATTCAGTTTGGCAAATCAGTTAAATGACTTTTCCATCACATGGCCTCTTATTTGACTTAACAATTAATCATATCAATGCGGAGATTACACGTCAAAATGTTATTGCTGAAGCTGGCAAAAACCCCTCAGCTTGGCTTTGCCTCTGAGGCTGGCATTTTAAAGAGAACAGACTCCTTTTACCATGCCAGCTCAAATAAACCCAATGCCACTGCCAGAGGCAGTTACTACATACTATTCTTTACCCTAGCCTTCCCTCTGAACATCTGCTTTTCTGTCACGGTTTGTCCCAGTTGCCCTTACTTTACCTTCTATCCTTAAAAAAGGCAAAACTAACCTAAACTAGAAAACTCCCACTGCATTCTTGTCCCAGTCTATATTTTTTTCCCATATCTACTTTCTGCTTTTTGTTCCTTCAGCGTTTCAGACTGAAGGCTCCTTTTAATGGGCTGAACCAGTGCCAGGAAGCAAAGTCACTAGAGAACAGGACAAATTCTCAGCTTTAGGGACTGTCTCCTGGTGTGCCATAGCAATTTCCAGGAATGCCCACTTTCATTTGTTGAGGCCTGGGCTGAAGGGAGCTGGCTCCATTGCCCTTTGAAGATGCTGTTTGCAACCTGCAATGTTTCTGTGTGCAAAGAAAGTGAAGGAGAGGAAGAATCTGAGGAGATTTAGTGGTCACGTTAAAGCAGTGTGACTTCTCAGACCTAAAACTTGGCCAAATGGCAGGTGTTTTTTCAATAAGGGCAGCAGAAGGTGTTTTTTTAACACACAACCCATATTGTCTGCCACATGCTAAAAGATTCAGGAAAAGTTGCCATGGTTGGTGTTTTCCAGTTTCACCCCTTTCATCATTGTCCTCCTCTCTCCCAGCCAAACTGGGCATTAATTTCTTCCTGGCTTTTGCTGTAGTCCCAGCCACCAGCAAGAGCAGCCAAGCTGAAATGAAAGGATCAAGTCAGAAGTAAGGACAGGTACCTACATGTCAACAGGGGCTTTCACCCCACCTCCCTTGTGCATGGTCAGACCCTCTCAGCTGTATCCGTTTAGGACACGGTAGAGACATGGAGGTTTTTGCTGTTTCCCAGATCATTGTTATTCTCAGCCCACATGATTCATCCTCTAAATGTTGAAATGCTTATCTTCAATAATGAATATTTCAGCTACTGAGATAAACAGCTCTCATTTTACAGAATTATATAGAGAGCTTGGTTGTACATGCTTGACTTCCAGGTGCTTGCCAAGCACAAGGATACCTGAACTTCACTGTTCAGAAGCCATGAATCAGGCCCTGAAAGTCAGGAGATTGCCTTTAAAATAATAGAGTCTCAAAGAATAATCAGTGTTGGCATTTTTAATTTTCTGCCTGGTTTCTAAGCCCTTCGGGATTATATTTTCCCTTTGCAAATCCACAAGGACAGAAACTTCCACATTTTTTTAATGAAAGAAGAGATGGGGTAAGCACAGGGTAAAAAGCAAAGAGACCATGAGAGTTGACAAGACTGACAATGGCAGGCATGCTCTGCAAATACTGCGAGAGATGAGACTCGATCCCAGCCTTTGTGGCTTGCACAGTGCCTTGAGTATTCATGTCGGTCTCTACAGTAAGCACAATTTGGCAGCAGAAACCATCTGCAAAAAGAAGTGTTGAAAATTGGCCCCCAAATTTCTTAGGTTGTCTTGGTATGCAACAGAAGTATTTTTATATACTAGCATCATAGTAGAGATTTTTTTTTTTATCTTTCTACTGCAGGAAATGCTTAGGGGTAGGAGGGAAATGTAACTGTATGGCAGAGACCCTTGTTCTGTTCTATACTTCTATATTGTTGGCCACAGTGGGGTGCTTATCTGTAATAGAACCTGCTATGTTTCTCAATGAGACTTTAAAGCCTGGTGGGGAAAGGGTATAGTGAAGTACATAATAAAGTGTGGATTCCCCAGGTAGCCGTGTCTCTACTGATGTTCTGTGCACAGAGCAGTAGTCATTCCTGTGCTTGTGAGGGTAGACTAGTCCTGCGTTGATGGAGCTACAACAGTCAACAGCTTTTGTGAATAATGTCTCATATCCCCCACTAAAATGTATCCAGCAACTTTTCTCTTTGGCCTCTGTTGTTCCTTAGCCCTTCCTGTGTTTGTAGGTGAAGTACTATGGGGCTAGAACGGAGCTGGAACAGCACTAAAATTTCTTGTTCATGAAAAGCAATGAGTTCTCCATGGTATGTTAGGTATGAAAACACATCTGGGGAATGAAAAGGAGTGAGAGGGACAAGAAGGAGGGGGCCTTCTAATCTTGGGGAGAGGACTATCTGACAATGAAGGCAGAAATGGTTGGGAGGGAAGAAAGCAAAGGAGTAGGGCTGGACATGGAAAATGGAAACGTTCCAGTAGCAGGAGTGGCAGGGGTTGCCTTGAAGTCAGTGCATAGGAAGCAGGAGCGCTGAAGCCTAATCCCAGTTCTGCCATTTGTCCTGAGTGACTTTGAGGACGTCGTCATACTCATTTCTTTGAGTGTTTCTTCATCTGTGAAAAGGAGAATAACAGAGAATCACTATTCAAGTTTATGAAAAGTCCTCGTGTGGGATTATCGTCATTAGCACTACTTAATAAAGGTGCCTCTGCCCGGCTTGTGTCATCAAAAATGTCATTCTAAGAGCTACTTGGAAGCCGACGTTGCTGCCTGCAGAGTTTTCCTTTGTTCTTGGTGTATCAGACAGTCTCATTGGCTCAATTCTGTCCCATGTTGCTGTGCAATGAAAAAGCCCAAACTGCCCCTTTACTGAAAGGGATATAATAGTTTGCTTGTTCCTGTACAGATTGCATGTGATCATTTGAAGCACCCTCTGGAAATTCTCTTTTAAAAATAACAATAAGGCATACCTTTTTTCTTCTTTATTGTACAAGCACGGCAGAAATCTGTAAGACCCTTGAAGTGTTGCATAGGTCAGCCTATTCTTTATGCTCGGTGAAAGAGCAGCACTTCAATGTTACTCATTTTTATTGTACTCAAAGTGGTTCGATGTACTCGACATACATAAATGATTATGATCCTTCCCTGAGAAGCTGAATGGACAATGTACAAAGTACAGTGAGCAAGCAGCATGCAAATATGTAACTACCTGTATTGTTTTGCTTTTCTAGGTTACTCTTTTTTATAAAAAGAATGGTATTAAAAGAGTGTGTTTAATAAATACCTTGGGTTGAGCCATCCTTAAATGTCTGCAGGGAAGCTGAGGGACTTGAATGTGGAAGAGATCTGGCATGCCATTATGTCAAGGTTTCTAGAATTACCTAGAACTTTTTTGCAGCTCAGGGGAAGAAACTTTCCAACTGGATAAATAATAACATCGAAAATGCACTAGACAAAACATACAAAGTGTAAGATATGAAAAAAGATCAGCAAAATAACCCCTGGCTTTCAAGTCCAAAAGTGTAATGATAATATAAGCATTGTCAAAAGTCAAGCCCAGTTACACCTTGGAAATGCTTAAAATATATATACTGAAAAGTACAAGCTCAAAGACCTGAATATGCTCAAGTCAGAGGGCTTGACTGCAAGATTTGGCATCTGGGATAAAAGGCAAGTATTGGAACATGTCTATTTTCTGTATGGCACCAGGCACTTAAAGAATGGCTAATGTACCTGTATTTAAGAAGGCAGCAATAGATTTGGAGGGCCTTTTAATCTCAGTCCTTTTTGTGTAAGGCTTTACAGTTAATTTTTAAGGAAAGAATAATTCCTAAAAAATGGAGGCAAATGTAAAGGGATTGAAACAGATCTTTTCAAAGGGTAGCATATGTCCACCTGATGTCTGCCTTTGATTTCAAGACAAAAGAAATACTGGAGATACAATCCCTTTGAACTTCAGTAAAGCATAGAGAAGTCTGAGAGATGGGAAAGGATAATAAAATAAGGAAGTCTGGTATTAGTAGGGGAAATTGTAAGACGGGTGAACAGTGATGACATCAGGTAATATTGAAGAGGAGGCTGGAGGAAGATTATTAATGGAGCTTCTCTGAGAATATTCTGAGATGAAGAGGTGACCTATGGATACCATTTGGTCACGCGGTGCTGTAAACTTGGCCATGTTGTAGCAACGGGAAATAAAACACTACATCCAGAGAGGTATTTTCCACACAGATAGAGAATTCACAGCATTAGAGTTAGCTCAGGAGAGATCTCGTGTGGATCACTACGTAATTTTGGCCATCCTTGTTCAAGAAAGATTATTAAAAAGTAAACTTGCTCAGGGAAGAGCTAGCAAGGTAATGGTGAGAATGGGGACTCTGTTTGGAGAGAGGAGACAAAAAGAGCTTTTTGCCACTGGCTGTAAATGTGTGTTTGGTACATGAGGGAGGGAAAGGTTGAGTACTGTTTAACCCAAGGATAGCTTGGAAACTTAGCAGCTAGTTCTCAGCTCTTTAAAGGAATCTGGGTTGGGAAGAGTCTTTTGGTCAAAAAAGTGAAAAATCTACATTCTTTATCACTTGTTGATGGGGATTGTATGATGTCACTCTGTGCAAAGTCAGGGAATGGGCTTGGTATTTCTGAAGGTCCCTTCTTCTTCTGTGCCCCTTCCCCGCAGAGACCTCCACAATCTCCGCTGAGTCAGTGCTCTTCAAGGAAGATGGGAAGCAATGGGTTTTTTTCATTAATTTGGTTGTGAGGCGACATATTGTTATGGTTCGGCAGAGAGTAGAAGAAATTCCCCTTTCCCAGAATGGCACACTTGGGTCTCGCCCTCCTAATTATTTTCCAGTCCTCCAAGCACCACTTGTGGGAAATGGCAGTAAGCGTCATCCCCTGTCTTCTGCCGAGGGTTGCACGAGGCATTAGTTGGCATTTCAAAACTCATCACAATTCTGGTTGCGTGCGATTATTTCTCTCTTTGGGAAGAAATACAGACCTTCTGGGGTGAAAACAAAAACCCACCCGGGGCAATGAATCCTGGGGGGGTCCTTCAGAAGCAGGAGTCCTCACATACGCGTACGCTGGAAATAATGAGTTTATTACAAGCTGATGAGCTAATTCAGGCTGTGACCGCCTTGCTTCTTTCTGGAGTGGGCTGCCATTTCTTCTCTGGACCACCAGATGCCAGACTTTTACTGCAAAACTCCAGCCCTCCGCCTGCACAATGGAAAGACCTGTTTATGCGCTCAACATTTTCATGAATCCCTTCAGTTTTGTTTTCTGCGAAGCGCTTGTCAGCCTTCTAAGCATAGCGCTTCGTGCTTCTTTCTAAGCGTGTACTGTAACTCTCTGAGATCGTTTGTAAACGAATTGTAGGACGTTACCGAGAAAGAGCCTCTTTGTAAACTACCGGCTTCTCTGACAAGCCAGTGACTTGGATTTCTTGCCTCAAAATCATAATGATAAACTGGGCAGTTAGAAAAAGCGCTGCTGAAATGCACAAAAGGAATATGATAACACTTGGTAGAGAGAAGCAGCAAAATGTTTGTATTCAATGGCTCAAAATCAATTGTGTTTGACAACTGTCTTAGGTAAACAAACAGCAAAATAATTACAGCCTCTCTTATCTGCAGAAATGTTCTTCAGAGAAATGCTAATTTTCATGTATTTTCAGTAATTCAAGATGTAACTATTTCATAGTTTTCCTTTCTAATATACACGGGTTTTATCTAAATTTTACACTTTACAAATGTACCTACTTGTGTTTGATTCATTGTAAAATTCGGTTATTGGAAAATCAGGCAATTATGGTTTTTGTCTTAGAATTATTAACATTCTCATTCTTATTGCAGGATGTATTACTTTAACAAAGCGTTCACTGTTTTATAAAATTTAGCAACATTGAATTAATTTGTAATGAATTGACTGTTTAGTGCAGAATGAAAATATTGAACTATGAATCATCCATATTGGGCCAAAGAGAGAGCGCATTGTGCCATAAACAAGAAGCGGCATACACAAGCATAAACACAAATAAAAGAAATACTATTTTGGTAAAAATAAAGCAATGGAAATGCAGCAGTTTATCTAAACAGGCACATTATATTGTTACAAGCAACAGAGATTTCTTTTTCAGTCAAAGTTGCTTTGCATTATTTTAGGGGAATGTCAAATTGCAAAGTGTAGTATTACAGTAGAATTTTTTTTATTCCCTCAGCCCAGTGTATATAAAGCATCCCTTGATCAATGTGATGCCAATTGTTAAAGGTTTCAAAATCAAACCTTCTAGGTAAAAACCATATACATATATTAGAAATAAATATATATATTCTCCTGTACATTGTCTCCCTATATAAAGGCAAAGTGTATGCAAATATCATAAGACATTAATAAAAAATTCTGACAGTTAAAGCAAAGGCTTTCATTAATAATTAAAATACAAATGATGACAGAACACAATGCTTTATTCTATCATGAAATTATGTTGGTCTACAATTATGATAACACTGGTTCTCAGTTTTGCATTATTTTGTGGAAATTAAACAGAAAAATGCAATGCAATGTTGTTTGGGTACTGGCAAAGAGAGCAAAGTGATATGAAATATTTACCATAAAGGCTTCTCCAAAAGTATATGCAGTATTGACATATAATCAAATTTAAAATATTTCCATTTTCACAGCTCAACTACAATTAGAACTTTGAATTCAATTTCTCTCTTAGTGTAAAAATATTAAATACAAGAAAATATCATGTATACCAGAGTAGTCCAGAGGCTTTTTTTTTTCCATCATCTCTCAGTGTAGAATCAGGATTTATCTGAACTTGACTGAACTGCCCATGGATAGCAGAAATCACTATTTGTTCTTGATCCAAGAAGAGTCTTTTTCTTGACATGAAAATGTCAAAAAGTTTCATAATGATAGTTTATGATGTCATTACAATTCCTCTCCATTCTTTAAAAACAGAGCATTAAGTCATTCCATTACACTGCCTTACTCTTAATCTTTCCCTTTTTCTAAAAAATTGACATATTTATCATTGATTTTCCAGCAGATGTTGTACTGGATGCCCTTTTTTAAAAAGTACCTCAGTTAATCTGACCTCTCTTAATGATTACTCACATATTCTTTAGTAAGTGAATAAAACTTTTCTTTCACAGATAGTAGGTACTTAATCCTCATTACTGAGAATATGCTGAAACCTTGAATACTTGTCAAAGATTCATTTTATAATCCTGAGGTTGGTTTGCCGTCAGTGATTTACACAGGGGCTGTGCTTGCAGTAATTGATTCATTCCATACTTAAAGTCTACTGCTGTCATTAAAATGACAGTACAACACTTGCTGTTGCAATTTAGATTTACTTTTAAAAAGGCTTAATTCTCCCCTAGAAATAAGTGGTATTGAAACGGAAGAAATCGTTTTGTGCGTCAAAATAAAATGACAATAATTATTATTCTCAAAATATTAAACTGGAAACATATTTAAAACACGAGCTAGCTTTTGTGAGGTTTGGTGGAAGTTTAACCTGCAACTGCCTGAACAATGTGTTCATATCTTTTTGTTCCTGTTTTGGTTCAAAGAGCATTTTTTAAAGCACTTTAAAAATCTGCCTTTGAAACCGAGTTTTAAGGTACAGCTCCTATAGTTCATTAGCATCTCAGATGCAATGCCCATCGATGCTAAGCTTTTATAATACAGCAGATTGTAATTTCGGACTGTCTGTGACAATGCTACACATAAAAGCCTATGCACATTTACAGTTACTCCAGATAAAACTGTACAGGCTGCATTCTCCCAGTATGTATTGTCTTTTCTGAAAAACAGAATCAAATGCAAAGCCTTTAACTGATTCCTCACACTGACAATGTGACATGCAGCTTTCATTTTCTTGAGTGTGTTTGACGAGGGGATTAGCTAAGTGCTAAGGTACAGTAGATGCCTCTAAAGGACACGGTAGTGTTTTCCCATGTAGGTCCTAGTTTTCTGAAGCTACTGAGGCAAGAGTTCCCAGGGAATGCACTAATTATTACTCAGCAAACTCCAGGAAGTTAAAATTCCTATTTAATAGAAAAAATTAAAAGGTTGTAAATGAAAAAAAGGGTTTGTACAGCTCTTCCAGTAATATCATGTCATGTTAATTTTAATGAAGCTTCATTAAAGTTCTCAGATAAGTAAGAAAGATAATTGTCGTTCATTAACATTGTGGTTCTACCCGCAGCTGAAAAACATGCTGTAAGACATTAATAAGAACAAAGATTCAAGTGTGACTGAGATGGAAGAAGACAGTGTGAAAGAATTAATTAAGCCACAAAAACTGCATCATTGATAGTTTAGTAAACTATCAGGAGATGAGAAAAAATTAGGTTACAGTGAAATAGTATCCTTTCCAACCTTGATGTGCCTAAGTAGTAGACCATATGCAACAGCAGGAGGTCACGTAGGACTGAATTCTGACCATAACAGCAGCTCAGACTCTCCCATCGAGATCTCTGTGTCTTCTGTACTTATTCAAGGACAGAACGGGGTCTTCATCATTTAGGACATCTTTTGCACAGTGCAGTTAAAGAGAATAATTTGGCCCTGACTGTAAGATCATTCTTGATCTGGGAGGGCTAAATTTAGCTCTGAATGTGCCGTAATGTAGTTTTCTGCCATGATAAAATTTGCCTTGTTTCCACTACTGTCAAATCAGGCATGTGAAAGAAAACTTGCGACTATCTCGGTGTTTTCACAGAGATTATCTTGAGTTTGGGCATACCATTGTTCCAATAGTCGATATACTAACAGCATTGATGTAATAGGAAGAAATCAACTGTTTATTTTGTCGTTTTGAAGACATGCTGATTTTTGCCTGTTTATGCAACCCAAATTCTACAATTCAGTATCCTTTTACTTTAATGACTGGAGTTCTGTACATATATATGGCAACCAGGTTTAAATAACTGGGTTTGTTCCTGTGCCTGACTAGGTAACCCACAAGATTTGTTATTAAAGTGAAATACAGAAGTCTAGTTGACTTGCTGTTGGATGTAAAGTAGCTGGGAGAAATGTTAGGTGCAGTTGCGTCTCTGAACAAATTTGCTGTGTGCACTTATGCACACCCGTGTAAGTGTGTGGCCTCCGGAAGCAGGTCTTGCACCTGAAGTTTCAGCAAGGAGGAAAATATCCCTGTCAAACTTGTAATCGCTCGTGAAGAAGAGTCTACAATATAATTAATCACTATTGTTGGGGCTGCCGGGAGAGTCCTTAACCACTGCAATGCTTTATCATTCTTCACCTAAAATCTTTTATAACTAAACATTTCACCACAACATCAGATGTTTCTTCTAAAAAACAATCTCTAACTAAACCATCTGGCTTTGGTGTAGTTACAAGTTTTTGGTGATTCACCTAAATATTTCTCTTTAAATAGATTCTTCTATTTCTAAAGCAGAGAGAAAAAAGTTGCAGGTAGCACATCCCATTAGTGGCAGAACTAAAAGATCCCACATAATGGGGCAAATCAATTTATTGAAGGAACTGGTAATCAAGAAATATAAGTGTTTTGACAGTATGTTCCACAAGTCATTGAATTTCATTTAAGGAATCTTCTAAAGAAATCTGCTAATTTGAAACAAACATTGTCTCAGACAGATCTCTTCTTAATTCAGTGAAAACCCCAAAGTGTTTATTTTGCCTGAAATTTAAGCATTCTGTTGGCCAAAAGTAAAATTACTTTGTGCTAATATAGATTTATAGCAAATGGTCTTAGAGTATGAAAAAAAAAAAAAAAAAGACAGCCACAAATGAACTGATTACAATTACTGTTTGCATTTTTGCAATTAAATCTGTAAGTAGAAAATACCGTTGTCATTTAATTTTCTAGGAAATGCTTTGTTAACTTGCAATTAAAAATAATAATAATCCACTGCTTTTTCATTGAAACTCTGCTTTCTTGTGCCCAGAAATATCAGTAGGAAACCTGCGCTGGAGTGTTGCGTGCAATGTTAGAAGCATACTCCACCAATTAACTTTATAAAAAAATACAGCTATACATGTCACAGGGAAGTTTTGTTTTGGTGTGGTTTGCTTGGTTTGCTTCCTAGCAGCTGAAACAGTCCCTTGCTGTGCCTAACAGCCGAGTTGTGTGTTTTGTTTAAGGGCAACACGTGTCTTTTAAAAATGTATTATTTTGCGCCTGAAGTACATTCAAAACTCCACGTGTGTGTGTGCGTGCGCGCGCACAGAGGTGCAGGAGGCTACCGTGGTACGAGTCCGTGTTTGTGTAAGTATTGTTTGGAGAAGGCGGATGGTTCCTCCTGCCCCTCAGGGTGGTCTGAGGAGTGAAACAGGTCTGGTGGGAGATGGTAGGAAGAGAGGGACTCTTTGCTACTGGCAAACAGTCTCCGCATCCAAAAAGTTAGAAAATTATCGCTATAGGAACAAAGATGCTACTTACTAGGATTGTGATACGGGATATGCTGTATTGGTCGTAAATCACAAAGCAGCTGAACTAATCTGCACGTAAGGAAAATGGCACTCTAAACTTCTGTTGAAAATCCAGACAACATTCTCACCTTGCATTTCACTGTGCTGGTGCTGCTCTACAAAGGAGCAGAAAACTGATTAGTAAATTGTTAATCCAATAATTGTAACAAATAATTGGCTTTGTAATAATTAGACAGAGGAGCATATAGAATAAGAATTACATCAAATATGAACTCTCTCTCTTCTCCCTCCTCCCTCCCCATCACGTTCACAGCTGAGAATTTGGATAAAAATACCTTTTATATGAGATGCCAGACAGTGCTTTCTTCTTTTCGTATGAAAACATTAAAAATAAATAAATTGTAAACCGAATATGATTGTGAACTGAACACTCGATAAAAATAGCAAGGCCGAGATGTTTTCTTTGACCTTCCTTTCTTCTCATTATCCCTTCCTCAGGACATTCACTCCTTGTTGTGACCCTTTGTAATTTCTCTTTTATTCTAAATTGTTAATCTAAAAATGCTGTGGCTCATGAAGCTTCAGCATGAAAATGCTATTCATGTCAGAAATAAAATCAGATTGACATGCCAGAAGAAAACACTTTTAAAACTGGTGAATATTCAGCTCTGGATGGGATTCCCTGCTGGTTAGACCATCTTGCCTTAATACATTTCTTCGATGTTTGTCAGCTAGAACATCCACTGTTGCAGTTTTAAGGTTTATCATGAACGTTGCTTACAAAAATCACTTTACATTTCAAACATTATGTGGACATTTGTACTCGTATTGAAGCCACGTAATGTGACTCAGAGCTAAGAAGAGTGCAGAATGTTTAAAGCAGAAATAAACGAAGATGGCTTATCTGGCCGAGGGGGACACAGCCACCCGGCCTGGCAGCCGTCTTACAAACCCCTGGCTGGATGAACTACCCTGGCGATGCCCCGGGTACCTGGAGAGACGCCCTTAGCCCAAGATCAAAAGGACCGGGTTGCCTCAACTGGGGCCTGGCTCTTGCATTTGGGGCTCGGAGGACTGGGCGCTCTTGTTCTGTAAAATCTCTTTCACCCCTTTCTTCGTAACCCCCCCCTCCTGCCGAGACCGGGCAAACTCGTCGCGGGTGCAGAGCCCGCGCCAGCGGGCTGTGCCTGGGGGAGAGCCGCCCGCGGGTCCCCACACTCGTCACCGCGAAAAGAAGGCGCTTTGGAGTCTCCCCTCATTTGCATGGGGAGATTTAATTTCCAGCCCTTAAATATGACGAATTGCCGAGATTTCCTTCAGTTAATGCTTTTAACAGCTCCCAATAAACTTCATTAATCAGGCCAGCTCTAGGCCCAACGTGCAGCCTGGAAGCAGCTAATTTGCCTGATGAGCCCGCGACTTTAGTGAATAAACAGGTGGATAAGCCGAGGGTTTTATGGCCTTAATTACACTCTAATCAGTTCAGCACTTGGCGGGCAAAAGGGAAGAGGGGAAAAAAGGCGGCGGTGGCAGCGGCGGTGGCAGCAAGAGCATCGGCGGCCGCCGCTTCTCAGCCCTTCCCCTTCCCGCATCAGCTCTGCTCTCCTGCTTCTCCCTCTCCTCCCCTGCTTTCCTTTCCCGTGTTTGCCTCTCGCCTCCTTCGCCCCCGTTGCCTTTCCCCTTTTTCTCCTCTCTTTTCACCCTCCTGTTCCCTTCCCCCTAAACTCAACGTCTGACGGCGAGAGGGGCTGGTTCGTTCTTTCTTTCCTGCTACTTGCTGCCTCCCTTTTCCCTCTTCTTTTTTATTTTTCCCTCTCGGAACCTCGTTCCCTCTCTCACCTCTCCCCTGCCTCTGGGCTCTGCCTCCCCCCGCCGCCCCCATCCCTCTCTCCCCTGCTACATATTCTCCCTGTCACAGTTAGGCCGCCTGACAAATCACTTCAAGGGCAGCCTAACTTTGAAGGACAAGACAAAGCTTTAGCATATGGTCCAATCCCCAGATGTTTGTCTCTCTCTCTTGCTCTCTCTCCCTCCCCTCTAAGAAGGGCTACTTGGGAAGCCCGGCTGGTTTGGGGGGTTTTTTTGTTGTTTTTTTTTTTTTTTTTCTTCCTTTTTTAATCCTCTCCTCCCTCGCTCCCCCCCCCCAAGTTTTGGTGGGGGTGTCTTAACTAGCTGCGAGGGCTGCTTTTCCCTTTACAGCCTCCCCGCGCGGAGGAAGCGGTGTTGGGGAGGGGGGAGCTTTTTCCAAACTTAACGATGTTTTTCCCCCTGTGGGGAGGGGTGGCCGCAGGGTTTGGCGGGGGGGGGGGGGGGGGGAGGGGGCGCGGCGAGGCAGGGGATGCCCCCGGGGTCTCACAGCCGGACCTGCCCCAGAACGTCACCCCCTTGCCCCCCGCTCCTCTGCCGTCGAGGTCGGCGCCGGCCAGAGCCGGGCTGAGCCCCCCCCCCCCCCCCCCCCCCCCCCCCCCGGGCAGGCAGAAGCGGTGCCCGCACCGAGCGGGGAAGGACAAACCTGCCGCTTGCCCGCTCGGAGCCCCGCACGCCCCGATCGGCGGCGGCGGCGGCGAGGGGCCGGCCGGGCGGGGGGGGGGGGGATGCATCTGCGGTGGCGGGGAGCTCCCCCCCCCCCCGGGCAGGGTCCGCTCCGGGGGGCGGCGGGGGGCCCAGCGGCCGTGCCGGGGGGCGAGGGGCCGGGGCCTGGCCCCGCTCCTCGCTCGGGGCGGGGGGGGGGGGGGTGGGGTGGGTGTCACGATTGGGCTGGAAATGGAGAGCTGGGACCGGCGACCGCCGCGGGGGGGGGGGGGGGGGGGGGGAAGGCGGCAGCGCAGGTCTGGCCCGGTTTAGCTGCGGGGCCCGCTGTTAGCGCTTCTCTCCACAAGTTTGGTCCTTCAGCAGGAGGAGTGCCCGGCACCGCATCGGAAGAGAAAGGGCTGCGGCCGCAGCCCCCGAATGTACTTAAAAAATAAAAAAAATAAAAACAAAAAAAAAAAAAAAAGAAAAGAAAAAGCTGTTCAAGAGGTAACTGTGGCTCATGCCCGACAGCGAGAAAGCCCAGCTCAAAAAAAAAAAAAAAAAAGAAAAAAAAAAAAAAAAAAAGGCATCCCTGCTGCCTGCAAGTGAGCGCTGGCTCATGCAACTGGCTGCTAAAACTGGCCGCAGAACTTCTTCGAAGCAAATATGTTCTTCCATTCCAAAAACTTATCCTGAGAAGGATTTGTTTGAGCGTTTTATCTCGGCTGTCAAAGGCATATTAAGAGAATAAAAGATTGTATTCTCCAGTACCCCCTTCTTAATACAGTTTTTCACCCTGTACGTGTAACAATATTGAGCGTTAAAAAAATGAACTGTCACAAAAGGAAAATGGATTTCGTCTTTGTCTGTCTGTTTTCAGAGGGATTAAAACATTCCTATTATTTTGGAGGCGGACATGATTTTCACTTGAAATTTGCATGGGTGTCTTTAGGATGTCTCCTGTTTGTTTTGTTTTTAACTGTGCTAATTAACACTTTTTCACAGCTTTATAACAGATATCGGTAGCCTATGGCAATCCCATTTTTAAAAAAACCTTCATTTATATGAGTGGCATATATTATTAACTGTCACGTATTTTTTACAAAATCGCAGCGCATTCTTTGCAGATTAATTTAGAAAGCATTTCCTTTAGACAAGACAACATTTCTTGCTTAGGCGAATTTTTAAAGTGGAGAATTGATTTAACCATCTTTTAACTGCAGTTACTTAAAGCTTTTTTTGACCAAAAGTAATTATGAGGAGGTGAGTCTTTCTTAAAATTGTCAGCGTGAAGGATGCCTCTGAAGAAAGTTACACAATGCCCTGTCTTTTCATTTTCAGTGTTCTGTGGCTCTAAGGATCTCGAGCGTACTTAGTGCTACCTGGTTTTGTGTCTTGCTAATATGATAAAGTGAAATCCTGACACTTATTCTTTGGTGTAACGCGGAAGAAATGGATGGCAAAAACTTGCATTTTTTACTTACCCTACCCAGATTAAATTGCCTGCCCCTTAATAAAATTACATCTTGTATAGTTACATTGCCTTGATGGAATTTGGGATCGTACTATCCTGCAGTTCATTGCCAGGTCTGCGTACTGCATTACTGTCTGATAATCAAAGCCAATTAAGATATTTTTTAAAGCGCGAGAGAATTATTTTCCCTCAAGTTCTGCAAATTCTCAAAGTGGCCCTGGAGAAATACAAATGCACAAAGCGACAGGCGAAGCCGGGCCTGTGTTCAGCACTCCATCATTCCTTGTCACAGGTGCAGCCACTATGCATTATCCTGCCGTGATTGATAGAGTGGGTTTGTGCGGACTGGGGGAGCTGGGCACGGCTCAGATGGGGCCCTGTCGTTCTGGCTCCATTTCATACTACCTGTAGGGAAAAGGAAAACTTTGCTGGGATTGGCGGTTCGGCGCTGGTCAGAAATTTTACTTCTTTGCCCGTAATTTAAAGGTCGTATTCCCTAAAAGTTAAATGTAGCTTCTGGCTTTACGTGGTAAGGATCCAAGAACAGGGAGCAAAGGAAAGAAGGGCAGACCCCGCTGATGTTAATAATATCACAATAATAAAACGGCTTTCGGGTTATCAAGTTTGTTTCTTTGTTTTATTTGAGAACTTCTTCGGTGGACAGTGTACTCGAAGACTTTGCCTTATCTTTCGACTCATTTATTCATCGGAAGGAGCTGACAGAAGGCCCACACTTCCAGTGCAGCGCTGCCCTTTTAAGATTAATTTGGTGTCAGTGTTACTGGTCAGAAACAGAATAAAATATATATAAAGTAGATTGTTACTTGTAAAACCAAAACATAATAAAATTCTATTCCCAGTATATAACAGGTGACCAGAAAGTCTGCCTAAAGGAGCTATTATTGCTGTAGGATATAATGTAATAATTTATGCAGTTGGAATCTTTGA
This sequence comes from Astur gentilis, assembly GCF_929443795.1. Classification (NCBI taxonomy): domain Eukaryota; kingdom Metazoa; phylum Chordata; class Aves; order Accipitriformes; family Accipitridae; genus Astur; species Astur gentilis. Next base: position 12,430,039 of record NC_064909.1, on the reverse strand, counting down.
CACATTTTTGTTCGGCTGGGGAGAAGAGTTTAGGTTTCTTTGCCTATGATCATTCAAGATCTTGACTAATTGATGTAAGATCAAAGATGACAACAATCTCACCAGTGTTATGTAAAACTATAATATCCTCCAGTTCCTTCATTTCTTCCTGAAATGGCCAAAGGCAAAATAATTTGCATAAAAGGTCTCCAGTTTTAAAATGTAAAATTTCTTTCATTGGGACTTTTACGTGATCCCCAAAGATTTCTACAGATGTTTACAAACTTAATCAAAATGAGCACATAAATATTATTGCAAGTGATTCTGGGGAAAAACAGAGCTTTGTTTTGGTTTAAAGTATTAACAAATTCCAATAATATGGAATAACGTTTAAAAAATGTGATCTTTGAGTTCACATCTATATTTATAGTAATTATTTGCTGGAAGGAGCCACTCTCAGATACTAATTGATGAATCCTAATTTATCATCCTGTAAATTCTCCCCCACCCCCATTTCATTTCCGTGGGCAAAACTGCCTTGAACTAGGAAAGCAAGGTTGCCGAGTATTTTACATCAATAAAAGAAATTGTGAAAATTGCTTTCTACTACAAATTGCTTTAAATCTTGGTATATTTTTCTGTGTGTTGGTTTGGTTTGGTTTTTTTATACTGATAACAAACAAGCCAGTTAAATGAATCAGCACTCATTTCAGACTATCCCGTGCTACAATTTGTGCATTTAAATGATCTGCATGGAGTTTTAGAGACTGTGCCACACGAGGAAGTATGTACCCACTTTCACGCCCTTGTAATTTTGGGAAGATCGCCTTTCTTTCATGAGTATTTTAGGTAACAAAGGAATATTTTTTACATTATATCTGAGGTCTTTTCAATGGGGGGGGGGGGGGGGGGGAAGTATCTACCTACTTGTCTGTGTATTAGTGTGTACATTTGCCTACAGACGCTGATTTATGTATAACGTGGGCTGGTAAAAATGAGTTTCACTATTTATTTTTTAAAATATGAAGTCAACATAGCAAGAGCATTCAAAACTTCATTTCTTTCCCTGCCCCTCGCCTGTCTTGCAGCATTTTGGAACACGTTTCCCTGAAGCATTTACTTCAGATGGGATACTTAACTGTGGTTTAAACCCTGCCTTTGCAAGTGTGTTATACCTAAACCTGTAAAAAAGTGAAGCAGCTACTTAAAAAATGCTTACCACTGTAGGATAATTAACATCACCCTGGAGTAGTACATCATAGCTAATTCAGTGAGCCCTGCTTTACAGCTGCCACCAAGCAACAAGCAGTAGTTATAAAATGCTCACGTATCAGGATATTCCTTTAACACCTCATTTATTATTGTAACATGAAAAATGTCCGCTTCCATTTATTATGATATCACTGCATTAAGGGTCTTAGTCACAAAGAAATGATTTGTATACGCATACATATAAAGGTGCAGTTTTCTTGTAAAACAGAGGGAATTTGTCTAATGAATTATCTCTGATGCAAATGAAATGAATGTTTATTGAAAGAAGGATGGCTAAAGTTGAAGAAATAGAGTTGTATGCATAGGTGAAAGATAACTTTGCTTAAATTAATAGCTAGGGGTTAGTTTGTGTTTTTTTCTCTGTGTTTAAGGCTTATTTGCTGTGAAAAAAACACAGGCAAAAAGCAGATATAAACAGAGATGAGAAACACAGACAGACAGACACACAGGCACACACACAAGTGTGGGTTGACAGTCCATTGCCTTTATAAACATATGATAGACCCAGAGGCAAATCCAAAGCTGCCAACACAAGTACTAAATGAGTCTGCCAAAGAGCCAGATGCTGCAGCTGGAAAAGCATTTTCATTGTCTTAGCAGCTGCATACTGCGATTGCTATCCCGAAAGGAGGGGAAGGAATTGCAAGGATGGTTATCAATTAAATGGGACCCGGTTACGCTTCTGTGTGTGTATGCTTGTGGGTGCATATGTGTGTAATTATGCCAGCAACTATGTTTACTAGTGAGACAAATATATTCTTTTTTATTTTCTAGTGACTTCTTAAAGGCCAATAATGGAATTGGGGGGTGTCATATTTAAAAAATGCTTAAGATGGCCAGTTCTGATTTTCTGTTTGTTACAGTTGTTGGCTGAGAGAGGAATGACCAATACTCCCTTGAGTGCTTTTTGGGATCTTCACAAAGATACAGCCTCCCCTCCCACATCCCCCACCCCCTATGCTGTGCATATGGGATTTTGATTCGGGAAAATGAATCGGACTAGTCCAACTGTCTTCAAAGCGCAGTTTAATGACTACCGGGCTCGGAAAGGGTGTTATATTCAGAGCCCCAGAAAGCTCAGAAAGTAATGCTGTAACCGTCACTCATGCAGGGCACTTCACGAGAGCGAGGATGACTGGGAGAGCCTGCATGGCAGAGAGAGCACGTGGCTTCGCAGGGATGCAGGACCCAGCTTACCGACCGCCTGAGTTAAATAACAGAAGGAAGCCGAGCACATCTCTCTCTGTAACACAGTCTTTTCACCTAGAACAAGGAAGGGAGAAAGATGAGCAGGAAGGGGGATGACCATCCCTGCTCTCCTGGTGAGGCAGCCTGTGGTCTGCATGACCGTGGTGCTCGGTCTAGCTCATGTAATGGCTGTGCAGCCACTCCTAGCAGGAGGTGATATATATTTGAATTTACAGTGACTTGCAAAGACAGATGTGTGTAATTTATAGAACTGGTCCGCACACAATTAGGAAACATGGTAGCTGAAGTGGTGTTCCCATTCTTTTTCTAAGAAGCTGCACAGATTTGTGCTCTGAACTAATGAAGAGGCCTTTATATAAAATTAGAGATTGGAAAAGTATGTGCTAAAGCCTCCTTGGCTAGATAATTACTTTTTTATCATTATAATGACCTGTCGTACTAATAAAGTGGGGGTTTTTTTTCCCAAAAAAGTTCATCAACCCTGTAAGGGAAGAGACTAGAAAAGAAAATCAATTGAAATCATTATTTCACAGGCTAGATATATTTTTAAATCTTTCCCTTTAAGTGGTTGTATATCATTACATACTATTTGTATTACAAAAGTGGCAAATTATTAAAAATCCCAACCAATGAACTAAGCGTAGATCTCGGCTGGCAGACAGTGCAGATAGTGCCTACGTGTATGTATATCCATATGTAACTGCTTTTAGAAGGGGGAGAATTGTGCCTGTATTTATGATATTAAAATATTGAATCTGAAATAACGTTGCGTACATTAGGTTTCAAATTTGTCTTGAGGAAAAGAGAGGAAGGGAACTGTCTGCAAAAGAATAGTTGCTCATTTTCCTGCTCTCAGTTTTTACTGGGAAATTATAATGTTCAATATACAGCATAAGGAGGAGTAAAAGTTTTCTCTTTAAAATAATGGTGTACAGAGAATGGGAGTTCCACCATATTTAGAGACAGCAATTTTCTGTCTAATGGAATATCCATGAACAGTTAGGAGATTTTCAGTGAGGAAATACTGGTTTCATACTTTTGGAAGACAATCCTTTTTTTGCCCCCCCCCCCCCCCTTTTTTTTTTTTTTTTTTCTAGATTCAGTGGCTGCTTCATTTTGTTGCTCCTGAGTCAGCCGTGGAACAGAACAGCGGACGCAAAGTGACAGAATTGCAGATGGAGCTGGAATGAAATGGAAAGAAAAAGAGAAGGCAGTGTCCTACAGGGGAAGTTGCAAGGTAGATAAAGAACTTTTGTTCGCTGTTTGGTGGAATAGTTGCGTCTCCCAGTAGGCTGAGCAGGCTGGCTGATACATCCAGAGGGGACGGGTGTCAGGCTGGTGCAGGTGTCAGTGGCTGCCAGTGAGTGATTGCACCATCAGCCTCCTACCGTGATCCATCATGCGGGCCCAGCCGGTGAAGAATCACAGCCTCAGCAAGGTGCTGAGCCCAGCAACATATCATTAAACAAGGTTACCACCGGCAGATTTGTTCCCATGATCAATCTGGTCAATAACCGTTCCACCTCGCTGTACATTTTCCCCCCTTAAAACATAAACAAGTATTATGAAAGGGGTGGCAAAACAATCTAAAGCTTTAAGAAGACTTCATTTCTCCATTGGCAAGCGGCAGGTTTCTTGCAAATCCCTTATAAATCACGAAAAATAGCCCTTTCTACAAAAATTTATCCTCAGACTAATCCTCTGAGCTAATTCATATTTTATGCCTTGAAGTTGTTTATTTCTGACTCATTCTTGGATGGATTTTTTTCTTTTTAATTTTCAACCCCCAACATGTATTTCTAACATGTATTAGGATGTGGCGTGCTGTGTAATACCTATGGCAGTTTAGAGTCATCCATAAGCAATCTCCCGGAAGACAGAAATAAAAGACTTACTTTTGCTTTGTTTTAATTCTAGTCTCCTGTATTAACCCTCTGGCAGATCTGAACAGACCTTCTCCCACTCTGGCTCACCCAGCAGCATTGCGCTGTGCCCAGACACCCCCTCTTAGGAAGATCCCGGTGTTTGTATTCATCTGAATGCAGAAACCTCCTCTGTACGCTCGCAGGGCTGTTTGCCTTTTCTGCTCCAATGGTGGGCTGCAAACTCCTGGGCAGTAGCTGGGAGATCCTGGAGTCCCCCAGCAGATAGCAGCTCACCAAGAGGGTTATTAATACAGTCTTTGTGCTGCACTCAAATGGTTGTAATACGAGAGGTGAGGGCCAAATCAGAGAGTTTTATAAACTCATAGGCAGCAACGAATAAGCTGAATTTCTCCACAGCAGGATACTGAGCTTTGGGAAACGAGTAAAGGAGTCTACAGGGGAAAACAGAGCTGCCGCTCTTCCATCGTCTCTTTTACTAACACAGAACAATCTTGCGCTGATCAGAAACACAAATACAGACGTGTGAAGGGGTTGAGAAAGGAGTATATGTCTACGGCAGATAGCAGAGTAGACTGTGAACTGGTGTCCTGTCTCTTTGGTAGCCCTGATGGTGATGGCATAACAGGTAATCCTCTTACTAACTGTGCAGCTTGCAAGAGCTGTGCAGGGGCCTGTTTAAGAACAGGATGTTAAGTGAGTTAGTGTGATAGCAGGCAGATCACAGATACCGCTAGTAAGGCTTGCTGTGCTCAGAAGAAAATGTAAACCAAGTACCTGTCCCACACAAATACAGAAAGTAGTATTTGTCATGCTAATATTGAGCAGGGTCAGAGTTAGACTGTTTGGGTAAAGGATAATTTTTCCTTTCAGATGTTCCCAGGTGAATAGAAAAGGCCAGGTGAAATGCTACCTCCAGAAAAAAGTTGCAACTTTCTGCAGAAGAAAAAAAAAAAAAAGTCGTAGTTTCAACCTCAATGCGATATTTAAAGCAGTTTAGTTAAGTTAGTGCACAAGGCCGGGTGAACACTTACTTGTGTTGACTGTCCTGTTTTCTTTATACCATCTTCCAATCTAAAGGAAAAAGAAGCCAAAACAAATTTCTGAAATGAAAAGTAATTCTGAGATGGTTGTTTCCAATGGTTTGTCTAAATCAGTTTGAGAGTTTTCCCATGTAGACAGGCTGACCATGCCTGTGAATGAATGGCTGTTGCTAAACCTGTCTGACCTTCCCATCAATAAGGGTGAGACTGAGGGCTCAGGGGAAATGCGACACATGGTGCTCTCCTCTCCTTTGTACTTCAGGTCAAAAATTGCCTTGGGTACAATGTCAGCTCCCGCATCCAGAACCGTAGTCCCCGCAGCCTCCAAGCAGTTAACGCTCCATTGCTGCTTCGGTCCTAGGGACTCCTCAGCATTACGGGTACCTCAGTTACAAGACTGGCGGTCTCCCTGGTACCTAAAATTTATGCTCCTTTATGGGCCCCCAGACATCTCAGTCTTGACATAATTGTAGCTCAGGGTCTGCATCATATTGGTATGCTTGTAACAACAAAATCTTGCTATGGGCAAAAAGGGTATGTAAAGCCAAGAATTTATTGTTAGCATAATTGAAATTTTAGCAGTGTGATCAAAGTATTCTTATTAGTATATTAGTCCAGATCAATTCCTACAGAAGAATGAAGAGCGAAAGGAAAGAGAGAAAGGAAAGAAAGACAAAGAAAGAGAGAAAGATGGAAAAAGGAAGGAAGGGAAGGAAGGAAGGAAGGGAAGGAAGGGAAGGCAGGAATACTACTATACAGAAAAAATTCTCAATAATAATAAAGTTAAATTGCGTTTCACATTTCCTGGTATCTACCCATTTACCTGGTGCTATGCTCACCCCTCCACTGCTCCTTTGGGTCCTAAGGTTGATGGCTTCAGCCTGGTGGGTGTGTGTGGGGTGCAGTGAGTCACCAGCATCATGAGTCCTTCCTGGGGAGGAACAGGGTGTTATGTTGATAGTTTCTTCTTCCTCACTCAAGGATCCACTTGGGGTTATGTTTAGATGTTTGCTATCATGCTTTTACACCTTGAGATGAAATCTCCGCTACATATGGCTTTGCTATTTATGGTGCCTTTTCTGTATGTTAGATACTATTTCTTTCTCTTTTGTTATCCCTGAAACATGTTCAGTACTGCTCTAGGTCAATATTTCTGTCACTGACAGTTGGTAACAGAACAGTTGTTCATAGCCTCAGGGTCTCCAGTGCCAAACTTGTGCCCCATCTCTTATCATCCCACACCTTCATCGTTTGCACAACATCTTGTGCCCTCCACTCCTTAAGGCCTCTCTCCTGGCACACCAAACCCGTGTTTCTCTACACCACTTCATTGTGTTAGAGTGCTAAGTATCCTGCACAGAGGAATTACTTGTTAGTATTAACTACATAAAAACTATGGTTGTACTATCCAAAGATAAGCCATAGTCAGTTGGTCATTGGAAAGTCACTGTTATGGCTAAAGCAAGAAGAAACAAAGACCCAGACAGGTCAAAAAAATAATTCAGACAAAGTAAGTCTAAGAAGCCTCAGTCCTGAGGCCTTGCAGAGTTGGTACAAAGCCCATGGCTGGTACTAACAACAGCAGCACTGTATGACAAGGCTAGAGGGCTCTAATCTTCTGCTAAGATGCATGAAGCAGGCATTTTCTTGCCTTCTTGCAGGACCTGATAGGTTATATCTAAACTCTAAAGATACTAGTCATTGGTTGTTTGGGCAGAGCCCTATGCAAAAGGCAATAGAAGCCATGGCATAAGATCGTGGCCTTGGGAAGTCAGTGGAGATCAGCACAGATTGCAGAGAGATCAGGATTTTGAGCCTGGCTCCGCCTAAGGATGTAATGGTATTTAGGCTTTATCTTGGATGTTACTTAATTTATTAATTCCTACCCAAAATCTTAAGTAAATCACCAGTCATACTGTAATGATTTTAGATAATTTAAAACATGGGTATGTCTCCAAATCTAGGCTGGCAGAATGATTATGAGATACTAGCTGTTTTCTACGCTAACTCTTAGCTGGATGTCCCATTAAAGTGTCCATGAATCTTCTGTGTTTCTGGTCAAGCAGAACCAGAATTAGAGCTTCTCCCATGTCTCCTGATGCTTTCTTTGGTCCTGAAGTTCATGAAAGTGACAAGCAGTTTGGGAACATTACCTGAATGTTTATGATAGTTTGATCTTGAAGAGATTTGGGATGTTTCTTTTTGGAGTTCACTTCCATAACTTCAAAAGACATTTTGCAGTTTTCAATATTTTAAAATAATATATTTCCTTAGGTTACAGTTTAAAAGTGGATCATTCACTGCCTGCACTTATGCATTTGAGAGGAGCTTTTATATTATCATGTTATGGAAATAAATTCAAAGTCACAGAGAAGTAACCAGTTGTGGGTTGGTTTTTTTCCATGTTTGTTTGTTTACTTGTTTGTTTGCTTGCTTATTTGTTTAACCTACAGTGAATTCAGCTGTGGTAATCCTTGCTGGTAAAGCCCGTATCAAGACCTCATCCACACGATCTGCCAATAGTGGACTTCTAGCCTGTATTGATATATGCACTAGAGAATTGATTGCCTGCCTGGGTAGATAAGAACATGTATTGTTCTTCAGTGGGTGTAGTGCATTACTCTTTCCTGGCTAATGTGATCTCAGAATCCTTCTCAATAACACAATTCCACCAATCAAACCAGATGACAAAATATAAATTTTATGGAGTTGTAGTCCTCAATTCATAATCCTTTGTAAAAGACAAATATGGATGAGTGAAGTTTCCCATAATGAAAAAACCATAAAATTTCACAGTCAGCCAAGGTTCTCTTTTTGATGCATTTCTTATGTTCATTCTTTTAGTTTTTCTACAGATTTAATTTCCTTTTTCTGACAGTAATCCTGTGTTTGTAGATCTAATTTTTCTGTTAGTTAGTAAAGAGTAAGTCCCAGAACTACTGAAGCTATTTAATATAGTTAACACCTGGATGAGTTATGGCCCCAATGCTGCATTCATTGTAGCTTCCTAATAGTCATGGGTGGTTCTTATGGTACAGGAATATCAAAGACTGAAAGGAAGCCTAGTAATAAGTAGTCAATTATTCTGTAAAAGGATTTAAAGAATAAATTGTGTTTACCCCCATATTGTTACTAGCATTTTTTCTTTGTTACTTATTAGAAGCTGAAGGCCATAATAAACTTTTATTAATAAATATGTTTTCCTCATCACAGTTGTATGTACATACTCCACTATGAGGTTATTTCTAACTCTGCTTTCATGAGATGTGTGTCTGTCTATTTGTGATCAGATCCCAAAATGTCAATACACCTTTAAACCCACAAAAATAGGGAACTTCTTTATTCCATCTACTAGAACATTATTCAAGGTCGACATAAAAATTTGTTTTCATATACTCAACACAGTATTACTGCAATCCTGAACTCCCTATTGTAAACCTTAGTAGCATGCAGCCCACAAATCAGAAATTCTGTAAAAATAGCCCAACTACATCTTAGATAAAATTTATTCTCTGTGGAAATTTTGTATGAAAATCAATCAATGAATTTTTCAGATTCCACTGGCATCTACTACTCACTGTAAATTTAACCCTCACAGAATATAATACACTCTGCATGGTATCTCCTTATATGTACAACTGTTTGTTTGAAACCTTAGTATCAGAGAATAATAATATGTAATAACAGGAGGAAGTGAAGAAAATTGCTACAAATAATGAACAACTGGAACCCAGATTTAACATTTACAGTGAATTTCTATGTTTCTTTTCACTATACTTTCACAAACAAAAACGAAGAAAAATAAATCTCATTGTTTGCAAGTGACCATATTATACCAGCATTTTTATTTTTTTAAGCTAAATCCTCACTGAAGTCAGTGGGGAGTTCTGCCAAAAACTGAATGGAGCGATATAGTCCGTGGAATGGGCTGGTTGAGGAGGAATATTGCTGTTTATACCGGCCATTTCACAGCACTTGTCATTATCTTTCAATGGCAATAAGGTGACAAAGAAGCAGGGCTGTGAAAGATGTCCTTCCCAAAGGTGGTACATGGCTCCACGCCAGACTTCATAGGCAACTACGTCCAGTTTGGAAATTGTTTCTCAGCCAAAGCAAGCCATGGTCTCAGGTTTTTAAAAGACGTAAAATCTACAGATGTCGTCCATCAATGACATCAAGAATTGTACCTACATGACCCAAAGTCACTCCAAATGGACTAATTGCATTCATAAGAATGTCGTGGTCAGTCAGCTGCATATTGTCAATCAGCCCTCATTGAGATGACTTTTCCTGGTTTTCCGAGATTTTTTTTCTCAATCAAGACAATGTGTGTTAGTAACTCTGAACAGTTATCCTTTTTTTTCCTCACCTGCCTCCCCCTACTTCCAAAATGCCTTATATTTGTTAGGGCCTTTGCAAAATGTTTGCTCTGAGGCACATTCCTTCTCCATTGATTCTCTCACTGCTGTCAAGTCCAGGTTTAATTAATAATTTTCTAAAATATCTTAACTTGCATGAAACCTGTGTAGTGCCACAATGTCCTTTAGTCGTTACAGAAAATTAGCTGAAATTTGAAAATCATGGTGTCTCTTCAGTGTTAAGTTATTTTGGGGAAAAGTATTAACCATGGCTGGCTTCAACACCGAGGACTCACGAATCCTGAAGTTTCCATAACAGTGAGACTGAAGAAGAAAAATAATGAACCACTATTGAAACAAAATATTTAGAGCACAAGAAGATGAAAATAAGAGAATAGTTTCACCAGTTGAAATATATCCTGCTTACATAAAATAAATCCAGATCCATACCTGCCCCTGGATAAACCTTGTATTCCAGTTTTATAAAATGCTTTTCTATTCCCTTTTCCTGTTTGGGGAAAAGAAATAGTCTAGAGTGAACAAAATGTGCTGGTATGCCATAATAACACTTCAAGCAGATATACCAGAATTTCCCATGGAGGGCATTTGCAATGCAATAGCGGTATTCAAAATTCTATGCCAGTACCTCTGAATTCCCATTTCAACCACAGCTCATACTTACGTGGAATATGGACTGATCATGAAAAAACAGTAAAACTGACTGTATACAAAGTTCTCTGTAGGGGTGAATAACCTGAACAGAAAGAGAGTGCTACATCTTTCATTTCTAGTAATTCATGATGTTAGGAGAACACAATTTGTTTTAAGAGTTTAACATGCTTTAAATGAAATTTAAAAGGTCTGTAAAAGCAGACGGATAACATTTGCAGACTCATTAATAACCCAGATACAGTGCAACTCACTAATCAGGAGTCAAATTCTGAAGCAACTTTCCAGACCTGGTACCTACCTGTTCTGTACTTTGTGCTGTGTTACCATCACGTCATAGCACGTCATGGTTCTTGCTTATTTGAATGTCATTAATGTAAGCGGGCATTACATTTCTGGCCTTGCAATCAAATTAAAACTTGATGCCTCGTGACTGAAAGAAATACAGGTTCTCCCAATGATACCAGGGCAAACATTTTCACACAAATAGCTGTTTATTACTTCCTCAATGTTTTGCTAAAGTCGGTTATGTCCAAGGTGGGTGAGAAAATATTCTTAGAGATGCCAGCTGCCATGATGTGAAGTGGCTCCCAGTAGACTGGTGTCAGAATGAGGAGTCCTGCGCTCTCTGTGAGAAGGGGAGATGTGGGGTAGAGAAGAGCCCGGGTGGCAAAACCAGACCACCAGAGCTGGGGAGCAGGGAGCAACTACAGGAGACGCGTATGCAAGAAAGGAAGAATACACAGCTCTGATGTGCCATGACTGTGTTTTGAGCACAACACCTACAGATGAGAACTCAGCATGGGGGGGTTAAGCAAAAGCATGACACTTTTGTACAAGAAAGCAAGCTGGTGAGTTCACAGCTGATCATAATCAGGGGGTACAACACACCAGTTAAGACAAAAGAAAGGAATATTCCCAGTTAATCTTCACATTACAGAAATCTCTACCTCAACAGGAGAACAGGACCCAAATCTGTTAAGGATATGTTCTTATCCTAGTCTACTAATTGCAGAGACACCACCAAAACTTATGCAGCATTGTGAAAAAAAAAATTGGTTTTTTTTAGAAGTTGAAGAAGCAATGTGTTAGGTTATGTGATAAAAACTCTGTGCACGCACAAAAGAGCATAGAGAGACAATGAATGGCAGGGGGACCCCAAATAATCCCCTGCCGGGCTACTCCCAGGCCCGTCACAGGAGAGCCATCAGCCCACCAAAGTCCCATTTTTGCAAGCCCAGAGGAGCAGAGGGGCACAATGGCAGGGACCAGGCTGGAATCTGGTTCATCTGTGGAAGTTATTGGAAGTCCTGGTTCAAGCTTGGAAACAGGAACATTAAGAGCAGAGAGAAAATGTCTGACAGTCAAAAGCAAAATGGAGGAAATAGGTTGCTCTTAACATTGAGCAGGGAGGGGCTAGGAGCCATGAGTCACAGATAAACCCAGAAAATTTTGGTGAGATCACTGATTAGTTGTATCCAGTTGATCTGGATTCGCAAAAGAAAGACCCTGCTGAACATGAAAGACAGCTATGCTTGAGCATGTAGATATCATGCCAAATATATTCTTAGAGCGCAATAATTCGTTGTGGGGAAAAACAATGTTTCTGTGCAGGAAAACTCGTAGCAAGACAAAGTTATAGGAAATGACATTAAAATGTAAATGAACAGATATACCTTATAGATGTCAAGTGAGTTCAGGAGTCCGGTAAGGAAACAGGAATAATACAGGGTTGACAACTGGGATTCTGACAGTGTTTACTGACTGAAGGCAGAAAATGATAGTTTTGAGGAATGCATTTTGACTGACTTTTGTCATAGAAGCTTCTCAGAAGTGAAGGACAACCCTAAAGAAGCAAAAAATGCAGAGGTTCTGACTTACAAAGTTATTGGTTACTACCAGCCTTCCTTATTAAGATGCCCATCCTCATGGCTTTCTGTGCATGTTTTGCCTACATGATATTCAAATATTCTTGTGTCTCAGAACAGAAAGAGCCATAAGCCTATCAGCGCAGTGCCCAGCAACAAGACCTTCCCTGGCTAAACAATGTAATACCAGCTTGGGGTTATCGGAGTGTGTAGGTATAGCCAGGTGGCTTATCAGAGACCTTGAACTTGGTACATGGTTAGAAAGACTGCTTGATGCTTTTATCACAGATGTTTCTTTGCTTGGAGTGTTCTTCCTGACTTGGCCTAAATTCTTATCAGCAAATTATTGTACATACTGATTAAAGTCAAGCAGCCTATTAATGGGAACTTGATTACCATCTATCTTTTCAAATACTTATAGAAAAAATATAATTTTAAAAAATGGGAAATATATAAACAAATTGTATATTTGTTATTGGAATTTTATTATGCAGGACTTCTTCACTTCCTCAGTGCAGGGAACAGAGCAAAAGGGAAGTAACAGAGAAGCAGGGAAGAGAGGTAATGTGTTGGAGGTAGGAAAAATGTCCGTCTATTCATGGTGAATTTAAGCAGTGTTTTGAAAAGTATGAAAAGAAATTAGAGGTCCTTTCAAGTGACCTGGAGACATTGTCCTTGGTGCTGCTCAAGGACAGTTATCTGTATACAAGAATAGACTACCATAGTGCTGTCCTTAGTGCAAAAGATACTCCTTTCATCATTCCTACGTCCTAGGATGTTGGAAAGGTTTTTTTTTTTCTCTTCCTCTTCTTTTCCTTCTCTCATTTTCACTTCTTTTGTCTTGTCTTCATATTTTGCTCTTTGAATTTTTACCTATGTATATACCTACACATACTTCATACAAAATTATCTGTGGATCTATATGATATAAATACATGAGTTGTGTTTGAATATGCAAATATAGATGTATATCTACTGATCATATGTATCACAAAACATTCCCAAATTAATATATCATATGTTACATCATACCATATATGAATGAACAGGTGAAATTTTTCTAATTAATCTTTTCTAATACAACATTCTGCAAGGTGGGATTTTGCATTTTGCAGAACCGTCACTGCCTGAAATAGAGCAATGGAGACAAGGATGCAAATTAATACATTGGTGGGTCATAAGACATATTCATCATCTACACTGGATGAAAAATACAGCTAATATTCATAATATTCAGGAAATTCTGTAACCTACTTACCCTTTTCTCATTTTTCTAATTCACCTGTGAAACTCAAAGATGCAGGATATGTAGGAAAAAACAGCTGACTATTATTAAAGGATGAGTTTAATCACTTTTGAAGAATGATAAAATTAGAAGTTGATGTGGCCAGAATTTATGAGGACTTTGCACCTTCATATTTAAGACATAAACTGATCAGCAGACAAGGTCAGAAAAGCAAATCTAAGTCCATTTGTAAGTATCTGCCAATTTGGCAGGTATCCTACTTCTGAAACATTCATTTCTGGCAATTCTTAGAATATATTTTCAAGAAAGAGTATGTCAGTTGCCTGTTTCAGAATGTAAACTTTTATGATAGAAAAGTTTTGGAATTTTTATATATTTATCGAAAACTTCTGTATTATTTAAAATTCTTTGAATGACAAAATAGAAACAAACAGGGAAGGGAAGGTGATACTGCTGATTTAAAACCTGTCTGAACCCAACATAACATCCCCCAAACCCAAACGTTCCCAAGGTTATCATGTCTCTCTTCTTCTGGATGTGCTCTCAGAAAAGTCTCTCTGCAGATGCAGACTCATGGGCACACCGCGCTAAGGGCAGAAATAACTGCAATGGGTGGTGGTAAAGATGTCTCAGTACTTGTTTAGATGAGTTTCATATGGACTTTTGCTCGCAGGTACAAATCATGTTTGCTGACCACTCAACCGTGCTTTGTTATATCCCTAATACTGTAAGTCACAGAGGAGCTCTCCCCATGCTTTTCCGTGTTAGTTTTTCAGGAGGCAAAATCCAGGCAGCTGGTTCCTGTCCTGTGATCACACTGTTGGCTGTGTTTTTTCTCTTGTGTATCTATATGCTGTGCCAGCCAAAATTTACCTACTACTGCTTTCACACAGACCTCATAATCACTTCAACAGCATATGCCAAATTTTATTGCATACCGTTTTCACGAAGCAATTTCTCTCCTCTTTCATCCAAGTTCATACCTACCTGCCTACCACTGAACTTCAGAAACCAGCTTGGTTAGTCCTGGGGAGGGAAATGCAAAGTTCACTCACAAACATCAAATAACTGTTTTGAAGTTACTGAAAAGAGGCAAGCATATAGACATATTTTTGATCACATTTGGAGAACTTGAGTTTAAACACTGATCATTAGATCGTCAGTAGTTTGAACAACAGAAGTAAAGATCAGCTCTTTAATAATCTCTCCAGTTCAATGACTGCTTTTTACCAAATCTAAATTTAGGATTCACCAGGTGTGACTGAGTGTTGCTATTAATTGAAGATTCCTTTTTCCTACTCTTACAGGAAATGCATTCTTCATGTTTTACAATTATGTCAGCTGCTAAGTCTTTTGCAGTTGACATGCAATGACGCTTGGCTATTTATACAGTGATCCTTTTTTAAAAGCAATGTTTCACCTGTGATTTCATCTCTCTGAATCATAGACTTTCAAAACCAAGTTTTCTCCCTTTGTAGATGAAAATACATATATAATTTTTGTAGTATCTTTAAAATTAGTTTTCTTTCATTTTTCTCTTGTTTTTTTTTTCTTCATTTGATACCTCCAGTTATGTAAGCAACTTGTTTTGTTTGGCACTAATCATCTTAATGCTCATAACATGCAACAAGGAATAATTACTAAAAACTGAAGATGGTCCAAAATTAGATCTTCCAGATCCAAATTCAAACCTGTCTCCAAAACATTGAGGCATTCACCTTTGAGGAGTCATAAAGTTCAATTTGCAGATGAAGAACACCCGGTAGTAAATTTGCATTGGTGACCTGTGGATAGAGACCGGGATCTGAAGAGCTGTACTTTGGTTGCATGTTCAAGGTAGGTAGATGAGAGATACTTCTCCAGAGCAGACATCCCTGCTCTGTCAGAAGCAAAAGGCTTCTCAGTGCTGTGAGAGACTGAATTGTTATCTCGAGCTGTTTGTCTCAAAGATTGTTAGGTGTGAGGGACTGGACTGTCATCTCAAGCCATTCATCTCAAGGATTGTTTGACTGAATTGTGAACTGCTTATCTCGAGCCTTTTGTCTCTGAGATGGCCTGTCTAACCAGGACATCCCTCCGTCCATAAGGACAATTACTAGGACACTGAGGCATCCAGGAGAGGAAACAGGGCTGAAGCCAACAAGCATGCAAGAATGTGGAGGCTACCATTCTCATGGAAACTGTAGTCTTTGAGATAAGGTACTGGTTTCTGGTGTTGATCATGTGAAGGTCCTGTGATAGACGAAACCTGCAGCGTGTGAACAATACGTATGTGCACGCATCATTGAAATATGCCCTATAAAAAACTGTGGAGACAAGCCATGGTGTGCACCCACCACTGAAGTATTGAAGACCGAGGACCAACGGGATGCTGCTGGATCCATGGTGGTGACTATCCTTGCAACTCTATCCTGACTGCTTGCTTGATTTCTGCCTTTTCTTCCATTCTATCCTATTGCTACTATTTTCTACTTTTGATACTTTTGATAATAAAAGCTCTTTTGGGTATATGGCATTTGACCTCGTTTGTGTCTTAATCTCACTCTTGGGATCATATCGAAAACTTCCCCGACATTGGATTGGGACAAGTGCCCGATAGCCACAGATCAAAGTGCCTGTACGTGTCTTGAGACCCCACAGGAAGGGCAAGGGGTGAGGGGATACCCGCATAGTGTGTAGTGAATGAGCAGTTGTAGTTGGGTTGGCTGCTCACCTGTTTAAATCTATGTGCATGCTTGAGAGTGGTGTGGCGTAAGACATGAATTTCCCATCAAGGATTCTTTCCAGGCACATAGTTTTAGGCCCAAAGCAAGCCTGTGGATTTAAGAAAAGAGCATCACCAATAGCTCCATGCATGACAAGGTAGCCCCTCTGTCCAAAGCCCTTAGCTAGAACTGCCCTGTGATGTTCTCTGTGCAGCTGGCAAGAAGGAGCCCATACCTGCCCTCATGCCGTAGCACCAAGGAAGGTGTAAACAGATGCGGGCTCTGCTCACGGGTATAGGAAACTCCTGTTCTGGGGGGCAAGAGTGCCTTTCGCCTTACGTGCCCAGCAGAGAGAAGAACAGCCTGAGGTGCTCAGCCTTGCGTTTCATTCAAGCAATGAAACATGTGCCACCGTAACGCTGATGGGAACTTAATTGCTTACATGACAGAGGATCGTCGAGATATGAGACATGCTATACTGAGGCTGCAGTGAGGTTAGAAGTGTTGACATACCAATAAAAGCTCCATATAAAAATGTTTAGTTAGTATAAAAGCCACCGATGAAAAATCTAAGGAAGGACTAGATGTCATGACGGTTAATCCTCCTTTCTAGTATCTGACCTCTGTAAGGCTGGAAGTAAAATAATTTAAATGAACTCTGCATAATTTCTTGTGGTTATCTGTCACGAAACCACCTCATCATTCAGCACGCGTGTCAGCCCATTTGGGGGAGGCTCTGCTGCGAGAGCAGAGGGCGGTGGTGGACCAGGACCAAGGCATGACCCGCTGGTGACCGTGTGAGAGAGGACGTTCACACCGTACCTGCCTACACTTGGTCTCTTTTCCCCACGGATGTTGTTGGCGCCAGATTCTGGGTGTTTGAGGACACAGTCATTTGCCATGCTGCAACTCTGAGGGAGAATTTTTCAATTTTTGACAAGGCCCTTAGAATCACATTGCAGAGGAAAGGGTGTATTATAATTATCAATATCAATAGTAATAAAAGTTTATTAAAGGTCATTAAAATGAAAGGGGATGGCTATAGATCCCATCACTCTGAATTGACTCCCTCCTCTTGTGTTAATTAGAAAACTCAGATAATGGTTCTATGGGGGAGTGCAGGGGAAATTTAATTACGAAAGTTTAATGGGCCACTATCTACTTCCTGCCAGATTAAAAACTGATGATTTACACTATTTTAGATACTACTCTGGGCTCGCTAACAAAATATGTTGCAGAACAAAGAGTAATGCAAGACTTCACCCAGAATATTTTGCTCATTTTAAAAACAAAGATATAATAAGGCAGACCTGAAAACCAAACAGCTGTGACAGAGCTGTTACCACTAAAACCTGAAAGGAACTGCAAGCACTGTTAGTTTCTTAAGTTTGTTATTGATTATAACCAAATGAAGAACACATTTGCATAAGCAGAAATCCCTGTCCCCTCAAAATGAAAAAAAAAAAATAAAAAAATAATACTGCCAATCCAAATTAGCTGTAAGGTAATTTGTCAGTTATTGAGGAAAGCTAGAAAAGTCACGCTGTTAATTTTAGAAGTTCTTGGATTGGAATTTGTGTTCACAAACATGAGTCAGGCTCTTCAGTCCATGGTCTTCATCCCATCAAATTTCATGGCAGTTTTTAATAAACAGATATTTAGTGAATTATTATGTAATATTTTTGTCTTAAAACATAAGGTTAGACTTTGAGAAATCTAAATGCTTATGGCATAAGCATGAAACAGATAAAATCAGCTTTAAGTCCTCATTTTCAGATGCCCTAGACACCCAATTTATGGGGAGTTATGACTAGTCAGTACCTCAAAATTATTCACTTTTTGGAGAAGGCTGAAATCTGGCACCTGAAATTAGTGGCTATTTTTGAAACATTAGTCTTCATCGGCTCATTAGGAGTGATAATTCAGCAAAGTCTGCAAAGCTGCTCCAAGAATCTTTCTTCAAGTCCTCTATTCTACCTGCTGGTTCCATTTAATGCAGAGGTTTGTTATTAAATTTCTGTTTCTATTTAATGCAGTGGTCTATTATTAAATTTAATTCCTCTCCTTAACACGCTCTATTTTTAGTGAAAACACTATCATATTCAAGTGCGATTGACATATAATTTTCCACTTGCGTTTATTTTAGAATTAAATGCTTAACTTTAAAGGGTTTTTCTACAAAAAAAGTGGAGCATAAAATGTGATGCATCAAATGCTATGTTTTAAAATGATGGTAAAAAAAAAAAAAAAGAGAGGAGAAGAAACAGAAGAAGAAACAATGCCCAAAAGCAAAAAAAATAAATCCAGTGTACTCTGTTTCCTTTTCTGGCTAGGTTTTGGTGTCCAAAAGTTGAGAACTCAGCACTATAAAACCAGGGCTGGTTGTCAGTTCTAATTTAGGTAGATGTAGACAGTTTTATACAGCAGCTTCGTGGCCTGGAGCTGTCTGTCTTGCAGTCAGAGGCCCACTGTGTCAGCTGCATGTCCTTGAACATTTCAGGTAGAATGTAGCTCTGAGAATTGCCATTCTCGTGGACTTCAGGTGTGTAAACAAAGTCTCCTACCTATACTAATTTATTACCAGGCAATGAAACAACATAAAGGGGAAAAAAGAAGAAGAAAAAAAAAAGGTGTTTGAACAGCACTCTTCTTCATATTCTTCAAAGACCTTAAGCCACCTGGGTGTACACAGGTTGGGAAATACTCATTTTTCTTGATCTTTTCCACAGAAACAGAGTTTGCCTACCTGCTCTGCAAATTGGATCTCTCATGGTACTCATCCATATAGTACAGCTGCCTTCAGAAAATTCTGTTGATGCAATGGATATTAGTTAAAGCTAAATACATTTGCATTAACATAGAATCCAGCTTTTACTGAGCATAATAGCCTTCTGTGTTTTGAAGGTGCATCTAAATCCATAAATAGTGTAAAAAAAACGGACAGGGCACTTCGGGTGTCTAGACTTCACTTGTCTAGACTTCAAATATGCAATGCTGAATAGATACCAAAATCGAGTGGACGTCTTCAGAAATATAATTGAGAAGAGCATGCATAGGAACATTCGCATGCCTTGCCTTTTATCTGCAGTGAATGATTCACAGCTAAGCTCTGCAAAGTATTAGTCAGTTCACATTACTGTAACCACCAAACCTCAGGAAAAAACTTACTTTTTGAGAAGTTACTTACTTTATTAAGACAGCTGTTACAGCTATAGGACTTCATTCCATTGGTAATTTATGTAAAAAGAGAGAGAGAGAGAAAGAAAAAATATTTAAGTTGATTTCAAGCATCTTTTTTTTTTAATTGTGATCCTTTATTTGATTAAGATAGCACCATAATTAGTCTCAATGCACTAATAAGTTGTTGGTTTTTTCCAGACACTTAATAAGGACCATTCATTCTCCAAGGGGATTGCAACCTGAAATCTTGCTGAAAGACTGGTGCTACAACAGAGGACAAAGAGAAAAGAAAAGAGGTGAATTAACTGGGAAAAATGCCAGTTACTGTCTTGATCACATGAGTGACCATATGCTAAATGACACGGTAAAATGAATGGATGCACAGTGTGTTGATTTAGTTGCTTTCTTTTCCCTTTTCTTTCTTGTTTGATCGTACATGATGTAATTGTTCCACATGGCAGAGTGTCCACTGTTTCCTTACCGTGTCCACTATTGTGAGAATAATTGGAATGTGATCCAGCCTTTGAGTGGCACTTATTTTACTAAAATGAGGGATTGAAAGCCCTACTAAAGTGATAGAGAGCTATGAATTTAAGGCTTCAGCACGCTGAAGCATTATGAGCCAGAGCCTCAACTAGAGCAATTGTCGAAGCTACTTTGACATCAGTAAACCTCTTCAAACATATGTATGCTAGTGAGGGATCTCACCCCTTTATGCCAATGGATTTGGGTACTGGCATAAATTTGGGGTTGGCTGAAAAGAGAAGCCAGTGATCTTTTCTTGGCAATTCCTGAAAAGCCAGACACTTACTTGTGCATAAATGTGGATCTGGCAACCTTTATGCTCTGAGTTGTGTCAGATCTTGGGATACGGATCTGATCCTGCAAGATGGTGAAGAGGACTCATGTACTGCCCAGCGTGTTGGGCTCTCCCTGCCAAGTCCGCACACAGATGTTACACGCACTTCCAGCTGAGAATTCAAGTGGAGAGTTCCAAGTGGAGAGCTTGGCAATCAAATGCTAAAGCGTTAAGATGCAAGCTCTGTGCTCTTTTTAGCAGAAGAAATCCAGAAACCTGGACCTAGTACCAAAGATGGAAAAAAGTACCAAACTGTGGCTAGATGCCAGTTTTTTGGTATACTCATAAAGAAGTTTATCTCAATATTTTCAGGAGTCTTTCTACTCTGCTATGCTTTGTCTGTAGAATACTTAACATATTTTTTTTCATGTAAATAAGTAATGCTAAACAGTTATCAAAATAGGATTCAAATGTTCCATTTTTCAGCTGGTTATATGACAGATGGCAAAGAAGGGATGAATGCACAGATAAATACAAATATAGGGCATGAATATGAATCTGCTCTGCATTCCCAGAGAGAAAGTAGTTAAAGAAGATGACTCTTGCATAATTCCAGATTATTCAAACTGAAAAGTCTGTACGGGAACCACCACTTTTTGTTATGTGTTTATTAAGACCAACCACAGGAGGATTGCCAGCAGGGACTGCAGTATTAATCATGAAAGCCAGGGCTTCTTACAAGTCAACCACAGGAATTCTTTTTTACTGCATATTGATTTTGAACAAACAAGTTACCTAGACAATTAAACAAGTTAAACAAAAATTATATTGTTTCAGGCAATTATCCGCATGTGTGCTGACCTCATTTGGGGAAATAAAGCATTTCACATTTTATTACCCAGAGTGCCAATGAAAAAATATTCAGGTGATATCTCATTAATGGTTTCATTTTCCCAAACATTGTACAAAGTCACTGCAATACAATGCCAATTCAATCTATCCATTTGATCTTATATAACCTTCAGGGAACATTAATAAAATTCTGACTCAGATATGCCCTCTGTCAGTCTCTCTTTAGGCATACAGGTGCTTAAATGTCCTTTACATCCTACTGAATGGGACTAACGTTTAAATTTAAGCACAAATGTCAATACTTTTCTGGACAGAGATGCTTGCTGGAATGAAGGCCTTTGCATCAGAATAAACATAGTGCTTGATAAGAGTGTACACAGAGAATTTTGATTCGGGTTTACACAACCTGTGGTATCATGAGGTTAGAAAATCAAATTGCTAGAGCAATTTAGCATCTTCTTGTACTGCCACCTGTGTTCTACTGTTTGCACAATTTCCTTCTTTTTAAGAGACTCAACATGCATTATAAAGTATTTCTAAAGATTTTCAAACATTTCATTCAAGAATTGAGTTTTGTCAGTGAAGGAAAGAGAAAAAGAGCTTTTACAATTCTCCAGCAATTCTCTAGCAAAGTCATTTAGGACTCCCAGAGGAAGACTGGAAAAATCTATCAGCTATTGTAGAAAGTGCATTATAGTGGAAGGAGCTTAGTGTGAAACACATGCAATCAATGATGGGATACTTGAACTTTGCTTGTACAGTTATCTCCTTAGGGAAGGTATTCTGTAGGTGTTGAACTGCTTTTTCTGAGATCAAGAAGCCACAGAAGTAAATGAAAGTGATTTTTTTATTTTTTTTTAAAGCCTTGACAGAGCATGGAGGAGTATAGCAGAGGGTTCCTGAATGCTGTGAATCACCAGGGCAGTTGCAATGGCTCAGTCAAAGGACATACCAGTGTTATCAGATCCTAGGCAGGTAAAAGACGATGTGGGAATTGGGAACGTTTGAAGTGTGATGTTCTTTCTTTTGCAGGTACCCCGTTTTGGTTTAGCATGTTCCTTTGCCTCATTTGTGCAATGAGGAAAGTAACACTGATAATAGTTGACATTAAAAAAGTTAATTTTCCAGCTCCCATTACACAGGTCCCACAGATCCTTCTCAGTCCTGCTACCAATGCCTGTGTCCTGCTCCGGCTGCTTCTG
Organism: Astur gentilis; assembly: GCF_929443795.1. Lineage (NCBI taxonomy): Eukaryota > Metazoa > Chordata > Aves > Accipitriformes > Accipitridae > Astur > Astur gentilis. Next base: position 12,407,774 of record NC_064909.1, on the reverse strand, counting down.
TGATCTATCCAACGAGACGGGCAGGAAACCAGGGCTGCCTTAGCTAAGCACCCTACCACTGAATTATGCTGCACCTTTATTGCTTTTTCTCTGTCCTGGTGACTTTTGTAGTCTTTGCTGTATAGTGTTTCCACTTCCAGAAAAGTGGGGAGGGTTCCCCAACAGATTAGCTTAGAGAATTCTCCCGAGAGTTGAAGATACTGTTTTTAATCTGTTTGTATATGCTTTTTGGATTGGTGACATAATGTTGCCCCCAAATCCATTAAAATAAATAGAAGACCCATCATGATCTTGTAATCAGATTTTTCTTTTTTCAGTGTTTGGCAGAGGGAAGGTCAGACTTGCAGACTCCACAGTCTTCAAAATACCAACTATTTTTTAAATAACTCGTTAAAATGATGCTTTCACAAATTGGTCCAAGATGCATATGCTCTATTCTGAACTTGACTGGACATAGTGCACTTTGTGTCTCATCTGGATAAAATACTTGGAGAGGTGAGAAGGACAAGCAGATTAGTGTCTTGGTTCAGAAGACATCTCAAGGAAGTCTGCTCATCCGGAGTCTCCAATATGGATGTGTGAGGGGAATTCAGATCACCAGTTTTCAGCCTCTTCCTGAACCCAGGAGAAAAGTGCATGGGACCTGATGGCTCTTAACTTACTAGAGCCCAGAAAAGATGGAGAGTTGCAAAATTTGTGAATACATCTTTTGACTAAATTTTGATGTAGCAATTTCCTTCTTTTTTTTAGCTCTCTTTCTTTCACAAGGAGACCTCCTAGCCCCTTCGAACTTCCTATTTTGAGACCCCTCCCACTTTCGGCATAGACCACGAAGGCAGCCATGCAGGGTAGCAGACTGATGGCACGAGAAATCACGGCTACGTGCAGTACTAAAGACTCCTGGAGCAAGAGCCCACCTTCCCTGGCACTGGCAGAGCAGCTCCCCAGGCTGGTTCCCTCCATACCCTCTCGGTCTCTCCTGCAGCCCAGCGAGGAGCCGCAGGAGTCCCCCGCTCGCCCTGCCCTGCCTCCCTCAAGGTCCCCACGGGTGCAGGAGAAGCTGTTCTTGCCTTGGCTGCCCCAGGAGGGAAGAGGAGAGAGGAGCGGGGAAGAAAAGGAGGCAGATCAGGTGCTTGCTGTCCCAAACTCTTCCTCTGGCCAGCAGTGCCACACTGGTCTCGTGCTCAGCACTGACAGGGACCGGCAGCCCATCCTGCTGTGCAAGCACTGAGTCTTTTGACTGTGTATAGTAATAAACAGGGCTAAAAGGTTGCACAGTTTCAGTGCCGGAGGACTCCAGGGAGAAGATGGTGCTGGGGACACTCACTTTGCTGCTGCCGCCACAAAATAGCCTTTGCCTAACCTGCTGGAGGAGTCTTAATCCTGTTGCAAATTGAGAATTTTTACACTACGGCTGTTTCTGTAGAGGTGGGTGGAAGCACCTTTAGTGAGACAGTTCCTCAGTCAGATTAAATGGTATCTTGGAAAAGGGGTCCTGTCTTTGGTGAGCGATCTGAAACTTTCTTCTGTACCTTCTGGTCAACAGAAGACACTTGGGCGAGGCAGTGCTATTATCTCTATCTGAGTAACACTGTTGGAGACAAGGGTTCACTCACCCATGAAGAGGAAGAGCAAGTGTTTGAAGAGAAAACTTTATAACTGGTGCTGAGGGCATGGATCAGATGTTTGATGATGATTCTGTCCCAATATTAAGATATGCTGTAATTGGTACGTGTAACGAACGAACAGCTGCCTTCTTAATAACCTCTTTAGTATGTATTAGGGAATCCATTTAAGATTGTGTTAGGATTGATTATTTTAGTATTAATAGGATGATTTAACATATTTTGTGATCTAATATGCTTCTCAGTGCTGTGTCTAACTTGTTGATTTGATCCAGCCTGACAGCTGAATTGCTTTCTTCATAGGTTAGTAATTATGACTTTGGCGACACAGTTTTCAATGTTGTTTTTGTTTAAGTAGCTTAATAAAAGGAATAAAATCAGAGCCAGGCATATTTTTTTCAGTAAGCATAATGGGTCTCAGACCTCTGATGACCTGGGTGTAGATCAGCCAATCAGCCTAAAAGCTCCCCCCAATAAGCCCTTTGTTGTCTTACAGGAAAAGTATGTGAACTGGAAATTTACTTGAAACCACCACAATAAATATGTTTGTTCAGGGAAAAGTAAAAGAGGTGAAGCAAGAAGCCTGACATGACTTCAGTTTTGAGGAAAAACCTGTTTGTGTCTAATACATTGCAGAAATTGCTCAAGAACATTTTGTCCTTGTGTAAGGATTGCCCTGTAATGCTGCTAATGTCCTTAGGTTGAGACCTTGGGTTATCGGCTGTGTATGTGCCGATCATGCAAGTTAAAACTGATTTTTTTGAAATGTAGTTTTTATCTTTGTGAGTTCATGACACTTGTTCCTTGAAGCCAGATCTTCTCCTTCCCCTGCATTTTCTTTTCTTTCTCCTTTTGGCCTGACTTGTTTCCACTGTGGGCTGAACGTGCTTCCCAATGGCAGTGAAACCTCCAGATGGCACATTACCAACTTCTCATAAATTAGAACAGAAGAGATGCATAAGGCATTGGAATTCTTTGAGGTTTAGGTTTATAGGGATTACAATAAATTCAGTCAGATGGGGAGGGTCATTATGTACTGGTGGAATGCAGATAAGATTGTGCTGCTTTTATTTTTTTCTTAAAATTGCCATGAGATAATCTCTTGAAGGCTGCAGAAAGTGTTCTGCACTTGGAGGTCTCTGTGATTTCACATATGCAGATCCTGTAGGAAACGGAATCCTGAGCTGGACCGGAAGAAGGAATCTATACAGATAATTTGAGCCCAGTTCTCCAATACTTTCATACATCATGCAAGGCATTCAGGCTTTGACTGTTCACACTCTGCCAAATAATGGCCTCAAAGCCAGATCAGGGCAAACCACAACTCTAGTTAAATATGGTAAAAGCTTTCCCTTAACAAGGGCTGCAGAACAAGAGCCATTCAGTGCAGGCAGAACAGCATGTTAGTGCCACACCGCAGAACCATTTCCATCGGCAGGCTCAGAATCAGCCTGCCTGAATACGAATTTCCTTCAGTTATTAAGAGACAATTAAAGAAAAGCAATGCCATGAAAAATGTGAGATGAAATAAAGCACTCTGTTCTGAAGAAAACCAGAAGAATAAAAAAGGTGTTCCTTGTATTTCTTAAGCTGCCACTTCATTTCACTAGGGGTCAGAACATCATTCCTCCTAATCACCTGGTTAGGCCCCCAAATGTATCCCTGTTAAGTGAAATTCTTTGCTAATACTGTCCTGATTAATTAAGAAGCAGTCTTTCCCATTCACTGTCATCAGTGACCTATCATTCAGTGTCACTATCCTTCACTGTCATTAAGTAGAGTATGCATATACTGTAATAGGTAAGATGATTTCGGAGACAACTATTGATCCTTTCCCAGTGGTCTATTGCTAGTTAATGAGCATTAGTTTCTTTAATGATGTTTAATGTTGGTGAGTTATTTTTAAGTGATACATGGCCTGACCCTGGAAAGTGCTGAACGCCCTTAACTCCTATTGACTTCAGTGAGAGTTGAGGGCACTCATGAGATCAGCCCATAGGTCTTGTGTCTGAAACGGTGGCAAAAGCTTCTTTCTGCATTCAAGCAGGGGCAAGCAGTGGTCTATAGCCAGGGAATAGAGCAGGTTCTCTTAGAAGGGATTTTAAAGTCTTGTTTTCCTTTCTATCCTTGAAATGGCCAGCTCTTGAGAGAAGGGACAATTTCTACACAGGACAGACACCACTGTTCTGCCAGCTTTTGCCTTCCCCTTACTTTCTTCCCATACCTGTCATTGTCCTCTAGCTTCTGCCTTCGCCAATATGAAGGAAGAGGCATCTCGCAAGTTCATCGCCCCCATACTAATTACCTTCCCACATTGCCTTTACTTCCAAATTAAGTGGACAGGCAGCCTGTCACCATTACCTTAAGTTACTCCAAGTCTTCTGAATCTCTTCCAGTTGGCTTTCATTTCTTCGCTCTGCTAGAACTGCCTCGACTACCAAAAGCTGCCACTTGGCAAAATTTCAAAGTCAAAGTTTCTTCTCCTCCTCTTTGACCTTACAATTTTTTTTGTGTGTGAATATAGCACTGTTCTGCTCAGTATATTGCTCTGCCTGTGCCTTCCACACAGCTTCTCGTGTTTGCACTGCTATTCATTACTTTATCATCCCTTTGGTGTGCATTCCCCCTCCCTTTCCCAACACTCTGTCCACAGCGCTCTGTCCTATGACCCCCTCTTCAAACAATCAACATTTTAAAAAATGTAGGACAAAAAATATTTGCTCTCTCACTCTTTGCATGTACAGTTTGCTCCCATATTATTTGGCTAATATGTGCAAGTCTCATGGCGCGTAAGATTCACTCCACTCCTAGGTTATTTTCCATTTTTCTCTTATATGAAAGAGATGATGTCCTTAAATCCTTGCACGTGAGACAATACAGGACTAGGAAAAGCAATGTATTCAACTAGAAAGAATAGAATCTTTTTCCCAGAGATGTGGGCAACACTGATTTCTGTGAGTGGGAAATACCACAATGTTCTGTGTTAGTCCCACACAGGGATAAGAGTTACTTTTGGTCATTTTTAAAAAATTAATCTTTTTTTCATTTTTTAGGTATTGCATAATGCAAATTATGGCAACTACAACACCTGACTTTACAGAAAATGTATTGAAGAAATAGTCCCAATCTGAACAGCTGATAACAGTCATAGAAATTCTAGGATAGAGTAGCTGTGCTGTGACGTGTGTGCCCGGCAGTCGCATTTATCAGTTTGGTGGGTAACTTCACATACGGGAGAACGAAGAGCAAATACATCCTTGGCAGGCCTGTCTTGAAGAATAAGTATCAGAGACTGCTCGTGTTAGAATTAATCCCTGGAGAAGGAGATCAATGTGCAGATGATGCAATTGTAATAAGAAGATAAGTTGTACAGATACATATCTTTGTCCTGCGCAAGCATAATTTATTGCATGGACATTGTCTGTACACTGGAAGGAGGTGGGGAAATGCAACTCTGCACAGAGTAAGTAAATTTAGAGATACTTTTTCTTCATCTCTATACAACAGGCTGGTTTTTGTCCCTTTATCTGACCAAATCACCAATTTGTATCTCTTTCATTTAACAAGTGAATAAATGTGAAAGTAGAACTGAAGCAAAACCTGAAAAAAAAGAGCCAGTTGCTCTTTTTTGCCTGCTCACAAACTCTTATTTTCTGGTCGGCAGACATAGCCATGGTGCTCCGTTGGCCCCGCAGCATCCCGTTCCAGCTTGGCGTGCCGTGCCCCAGCGTGTCCCCGCAGCCGGCCAGACCAGGTCTTGCTCGGGGTGGCTGCACGCTCGCTCATCACGGGTTTGTTTAAAAAAGCCTGGGAAGTGCTCCGCTCCCAACAAGTGTTGTTCTCACTAGTAATGACAGCCCTCCAGACGAAAACATACGTTGCAGGGCTGATAGGTAACCTCGCTGACTCCGAGGAGGACTGCGATGGCTGGACAGGGTCGCTTACTTTGGATCCTGATTTTACCTCTGGGTGCCACTGAGAGGGGGGTTTCTGCTAGAGAAAGGGTTAACTGGGATTCTCTATAATGTGTTCCTATTTCCTTTCCCTCCCTTCAGCTCCTTCACAAAATGTTAATCTAATTGTGATAGTATCACTTTGATGACAATATGACAAGACAGACAAATTTGATTTTATTCTCCACAGAGCAAAGCATATGCTGCTTGGGAGACTTTGACAGAGAGAAGGACATAAAACAAATGGAGTTCATGAATATACAATTTTTATTGTACACAGTAGTGACATCCAAACTTCAGAGAATAGGTGGGTGAGACTTATGCTTTACTATTGAGATTAATGGGTACGTAAAAAAGTGCCAACAGAGAGTACTACAGTTTATGTTAAAAATGTCGACGTGGATAAGAATAATTTTCTTCTCAAGATGAATGATGCATTTAATGGCTGTGAGACATTCATGCCCAGTAGCAGTTCCTCAAAAGTAATTTTTTGTTGTTATTGTAAATTATATAATCTTAACTGCAATTATAGCCCTGTTTAGGTAAAGGTCAAGTTAGTACAGTGGATGGTTATAAACTAAGAGGGAAATTGGTAAATTTATTCCCTTGATGAAAGCTTATGAATGATTTTAAGCAAGATAATTTTTTTGTAACTCTATTTCTACTTTAATGCAATATAGCAAGTAAAGACAGCACACATTAACAAAGGGTAAATTAGATTTGTCTAAGTAAACATGTATCTGCAATAGGCGTAGTGTTGCTGTAGTAAGGACAGTCTGAAGGTTAAGCGCTCCATGTAAATGGTATAGATTCATTTTCGTGGAAAGCAAAAGGAGGGACAACCTCTGAAAAATTGCCTTTGATGGAATGCAATCTGTGCTCTCCTGAGCAGCACATGAATACTCTGCAACACATGAAACTGTACCCACCTCTCGGTCGTAAGAAATTGGTTAGAGTCCTTTTGGTTTCAAAAGCCTGCCCTTAAACAATGCAATCTTCTTTGCAGCCCCTTCAGACTGATCAGATTTGTTTTGTTAATATAGAGGTTAAAAAAAGCCCAAAACGAAACAAAGAGGGAGAAGGTGCTATGTATGCTAATGAAGGGGCTTTACTAAACCAGGGCCTGATACAAGTTTTAGTGCTCATTTTTCATGCTTTAAAGTAAAACCTGAATAAAACCAGTTAAAGTCTCGGGAAGCTGTTTAAAACACGAAGGAAGCTTTCTCAAGTCAGTGGCATGCTTTTGCTCTGAAAAGCCTGCATTAGGCTGTTTCACTTTTTCACAGTATTTAAGTGAAGCAAAAGCATCATTACACATAGTTGCCATTTTTTTCCTCTGAGAACTTTTACCTCCGTGAGCTGCCGCTGATCAATTTATCAAGCTGCTTTAAGTACAACTCAGGGTCTTCTTCACTCCATCAGACCACAGAGATGTTATCTTTTCCCATTTGTTTCTCTTCTGGAGGTGCATGTATCAGAAATTAGTGGGGAAAAAATCCTCTTTCTGTTCCTGGTAGGTGCCAGAGACCTTCCACTAATTTACATACAAATATGTGTAATAACAAAATAAACACAGTGCTACATGGGGTTTTTTCTTCTTTGACAGATGAACAGCAATGGCTTGTTACGTGAGTTTGCCACCAATTAAAATGCACATTGGATCAGCTCTGGCCTGTCACCTACCATTATTGGGAAAAGTTGGCTGTGGGCCACGTTTTAGACGAGCGGGATTTTTTTTCTTGGCCATAGTGCCTCTCATCTCTGCTCTGTAAACTCCGCCTGGTAATTTAGATGCTGGGCAATCATTGCATCTGCTTTCTGGGCAGTTGCCTCACTTAAGGCTCTCGGGAATACCTAGCCATTTTTGTTACGTGCATTTTAATTGTGGCAAGGGGAAAAGTCTTCCTGATCCATCCTGCGTATGAAGGTATTATTTGAGCTAGTCTGAATCCAGTACAGCACCTTTGGGTCATGATTTGCTTAGATACACACTGATTTTTCAGAACATCTGTTAAATTTCTGTTTCAACCCACCTACCTTTGGACCCTTTTAATCTTAACAGTAGAAGTAAAACAACAACATAAAGAGGGATGTGAACTCACCAGCAGCAATAGTGAGTTATTATTCATTTTAAATGTGAAGTTGAACAAGTCCAAAAGAGCATAATCCTGCTGAATAACAAATATGAGGCATTACTAATATCTGGGTGTGAATATCAGCTATTGCTCCAGGTCTGAAATGAAGATGAAATCTGATGGAGAAAAAAAAATCAGAACAAGACTGATTTAAAACCTCGCTTTCTTGAATTACCTGCTACATGGCTGTTTGAAACAGCAAGACCAGAGCCTGATTACGGAGAAATGGTATCAATATTTAACAAAATGAAATATGAAATGGATTGACTCAGAACTCAACGAGAAATTCAATTTGCAACTTATTAAAATGTTTAGATAAAATTTTCTGAAGTGTTCAGTGTTTTGTCCTCTTTTATGAATGAGGGTTCAACCTAAAACATGCTGAGCTACCGAGGAACCACAGCGCTTGCTAATGTCACCTCTTTGACACTTGTTTTGTGTGGAGGTAAATAGCAGTAAGATGGAAGGCAGTAGAAAATAAGGTCCATCGTCATTGCTCATTATTTGTAATTTGTGGAGTGTGACAGTGTGTTCAGCAGTATGCACAGCAGGAACAGAGGCGGTCTCTGCCTTCAAGAGCTTGTGCTCTAACATACAGAGACAGATAAGAATGAATGTAAAACATTTAATGAAAGAATTAGAACAGTATTTTTAAAATTCTTATTAATCTCTTTGTCGTCAAATTTGTGAAGGCCATGACTATTGGAAGGATACAGGCGTGTAAAGACCTGCTATCGGAGGGTCTCTCTTTAGGAGGGACTTAGAATGGTTAGGAGTTGCTATCAGGAACGCTAAGATTGAGGTGAAACATATACAAAATCACAAGCAAATGTGAAGGTAGACTTGAAACCACATGGGTGGGCTCATATTAAGCTGACATTTTTGGTGGGATGAAGTAAGCAAAAAGATTCAGTGGAGACAACGTCCAGTATGTAGACCTGTGCTGAGTGAGGCGGAGTTTTGAAAATAAGGCATAGTCAAAAGTTAATATGGAATAAAGACTGAGGAATAAGGAGTTTTGATTAGAAAGGGATGTAAGCTGAGTGTTTTTTATCATTTCATGGAAGCCAGGCAAGGCACTTTATATAAATAATGCTTTATTTGATATGGTGCTGGTTTCCTCAGTTTACATGCTATATGCTGTATCATTGTAACTATTAAAAAAACCCAAAACAACCCCACAAAACCAGCATTAATGCATATTTCTTTTTCACCAGAGTCGGTTATAAATATTCCTGAAGATTGCACAGTTAATGAAAATAAAACCCAGCAACATAAAAATTGCACTCACAGCTTTGTTGCTTCTTGTGAACTTTGGCACATGCAAGCACATGCATATGGACAACAAGAGGTGAAAATCAGCTGGAAGTATGAGCAACCTTTGCTCAGTCTAGAAAATAAAAAGCACCATAAATATGGGGGCAGTGTGTGATAGTTCACTGCTTTGAGCTAGATCAGCCTGGGGATAGCACTAATTTACATTCTTAACACTTACATTGGGTTTTACTGTACTTCAGTGTTAATAAAAATGGCTAATTAACTGAAACACCCCCAATATTGATGGGATATTGTAAATGTCACCTCTGAAATACACAGCACATTCTTAAAGCAACACATTCCTGAAAGCGCTGGCAGCCCCTGGAGCAGATTCCCTTTTGTGCGTATTTATTTCGGGGGAGCACACCATTGTGTGCAGCCCCGAAGCTGCAGTTCTGCCTCTCTTCCTCCACCGGTCACAATAAAATTTCCGTGGGAAAATTTGCAGAAGGCCGGCATAACTCATTGTTTCACTTGCATAGTAATTAACAACTCAAACAGCGGCAAGCCAGCCGCCTATTCCTCTTGGCTGAATGTTAAGCTTGACCTACCCTCCCCTCTCCCCTCAGTTCACAACTCCTCTCATCTTCCAAAATTATGTGAGAAATGATTTTTCATGCTATTTGCATGTTTTAGAGCATCCATCATTATCATGTGCACTGACAGCTTTATACTTCAGCTGTGACAGAGCTTGAAAAATGCTAGTCCTATCAATCAACATATTGTAGGTTTCCAAAATGAGATCTTCTGCAGCTGACATTTTCTTTTGCGTTTTCTTTTATTCTCTTCGGCAACAATCTATGGCTTCCTTTTGCTTTTCATTTAATTGCACGATGTCTACAGATTTTATAACACTACATTAGAATGAAATACTTCTGACCCACTTCAGATTATTTGATTGAATTACTTTGCCATAAATCTTATCTATTTTCATCACAAATACTGACCTCAAAGTTATTTTAGTAACTCTTCTATTTCCACTGTGCTCAGCTTCACCAGCCCACGTTATTTATGCACATTAATTTCAGTCTCACCTCTTAGTCTGAGGTAATAAAATAGGGTTTCCCTAAATTTCACAAATATTTTATTCCAGTTGATAATTCTAAGTGAAAGTAACACTAAACTCAGTAAATCCATACCCAATATGTGACTATTTCCTAAAGCTACTTTTTGTTGCATTGTTTTGGACTGTTTCTGAAGTCACTTTTTAAACATAGGTTTGCTGGTGAAGACAGTAGCCATTAAAACTTTGAAGCAGCTGAAGATCCTTTCAGTGTTTATGTCATTTTTTCTCTCTTGTCTCCTCATCACATAACAGATAAAAGACTGTTTTGATAGCTAACATTATGGTTTGCTGGTAATATACTGAAAGTATAGCTTCTTATTTTACTTCTAAAATGTTCCAATAGGCAAACTTCTTGATACATAATGTCTCAACCTCAGGAAAAACCCATAAAGAAGCCAAAAGAGCAATTGAGACATAAGAGAACTTAAAAAATAAAATAAAATAAAAAAATCAATCCTAGTCCTGCAATTTTAGTGTTAGAAGTTAGTTGGTTCAATATTAGAGTTCAACTATATTTAACAAAAGCTACCCTCTGTGAAAACTAGGGAAAATTGGCAGAAATTTTATTTACGGAAATAGTAAAAAGAATTAGCCATAGTGTAAGAATAAATTGGAGAAGGTTCTCCATGAAGTTTTGATTGAAAAGTGGGGCTGTATTCTTGTGTATGGCTGAGAATCTTCCCGAGTCAAGATTTCGAACTGCAGCAAGCTATTACGTTTGCCAAAGGAGACATGAAGTGGAAATAAAAATACGCTGAAAAGCAAACCTACTAGTATTTCGCTACTGATTTTAATTTTTATTTTTTTTTTTTTTTGCCACGTTTGAAGCTATAGCCTGACCTTATTGAAATCAACGGGAGTTTTGCCACTGATTTGGCCAAGGCCAGGACTTCATCTGCTGCAATTGTTCAGCAGTCGGAATGGCTGCACAGAGTTAGGTCTTCCAGAGCTAAACACGGACAAGGAGGATACCGATGACTTTCAGGTTAAGTTTGGGGATAAAGAACCCGTCCTCTCCAGTCACACGGCTGTCAGGTTGCAGCCCAACCTCAACTGCTTTGTTTGTTGCAGAGTTTTCTAGGTGGCGATTTTAATTAGGGATTTAGTATGGAGTTATAAAAACATTTTGTTGGCAGGCGAGATTAGCCTTGTTTGCTGATGTTGTTGTGGAAATATGCAAAGGACTAAATCCTGAAGATTTTATTCACGCCTCAGAAAGCTAAGAAACCCATGAAGTTTATGGCAGGAATAAGCGATGCCACAGTCTCCATCCTGGGACAGGGTAGGGGCTGTGGAGCCAAAGCCTCTGGCCAAGAAAACCCGCTCCACCCCCAAGTCCCCTCCGGCTGCCAGGGAATCTCTCAGTCTGCCATGGAATAGGGTCAAGGACCAAGCGAAACCACAATATGAGAGCATGTTTATTGTTCTCCAGGAGATTTTATAATCAGAGGACAGGAAAGGTGAGTAAGATGCAAGAGCAACAGAGCAATTAGTCTTCCGCCTGCAGTTGATGCAGGTTTCACAGAAGTACTGAACAATTGATTCAGTGTAATGCTGAATTTTAATCAAATGGGAGAATAAGCGAACTTTTAATCAAGATTTTCCATAATGGATTATTTTCCTAATTGAATGAGTTCAGGAGACAAACAAATACAGCCTAGTGCTCAATGGCATTCTTCAAATATTGGTAAGCTTTCAATCTCAAATCACAGCAAAAGGCTCTGGAATAAAACCTTTACAGAACACAGCTGAAGGTTACATTATCTTCTTAAAATAATCCGGGGTATGCAGGGGAGACCACTACCAAATTAATTCATATTTCAACACAATTATGCCTACTAAAATGTACACTAAGGAGACTAATCCTAAAGGTCAGTTGTACATCTAAATATGAAGCTAGTTACTTTTTTTTTTAATACAAAAGATAGAGTGATTTGGAGAAATAATTTACAGAAATGTGGAAAGGACTCTCAGTAAAGGTAGCAAAACTTAAAATTTAGAGATTTTAAAAAATTGAAACAAACAGAGCCCTTGACGGTGCTTAGGTGAATTAGTACTTTTTAGAAAATACAGAAAAATAATTTATTTTTTAAAAATTGAAAAGGTACTTACAATGATGACTGAGAAGTATAAGTAGTATAGTTATAGTATTGGATTGACACATTACGCTCTTAAGAGAGAAAAAAATGTATTGTCAGTGCAGGTGATGAGATAGTCTCTTAATGGAGTTACCCCAAGGAATGACAAACTTTAGAAGAGAGTAGGAAAAGTTGAAATCAAGTCGATGAATTCTTACTCTCTACTGATAAAGTACAGAGGGGTTCTGAGGAGAAGGTTTTATTTAGCAGTCTTTATTTTGATTTTGTTCAAATATGTCTTTTATTCTAAAGGATTAAAAATTGCATAAAAAAAAGCTGTTTGGAAATTTCTTACAAAAGTGCTTCTGCTTTGGGGAGCAACTTGGTGTCAGCTAGCAGGTTTCTTTAGGAGACTCGTCCAACAAAGGTAGGAAAATATTTTTTGGTCTGCCAAGGGAATTGAAAGTAGTGTCCTCCCTCTTGCAAAATTTGCCTTGAGATCTTTAATTATCACCAGCAAATGTGAGCCAGGAGACTGAAGCTGATCCAGGCCAGCAGCTCCAAGAGCACACAAGCTTGTTGGTTTAGTCTGGTGGTGAGAAGGACATTTCTTACTCAGCTGCAGAGCCCTTAATGTCATACCTAAATTTTCTTTGAAGGTCTCTTATTTTATATGCACAGATCTTGACCTAAATGTTTCAAATCTATGGAATGAGATTTTTTTTGCAGCTCTGCTTGGAGAAAATTCTGTAAAATGTTAAAGGTAGATTGATACCAGTATCTGGTTCTTTCTCCTTATTAAAAGCTTCACACTGTCTTCTGGATTTTTTTTATTTTAAAGCCTGCAGCAGCTAATAGCGTACACTATAAAATGCATTTCTCCTTTATCAGAAATTGAATCGTATTTCTGTGTTCCTGTGGAGCTGCTTCCCTTTGGTATGTAAGTAACACTAAAGAACCCCTGCCAAACTCATGCTATTGAATATTAGTAAATATTAATATTTGTTCAGCATTCTCTTTTCTGTCTTCCCATTCTCACAACAGTTATGACTGAAGCAGAGCTGTATGAACAAGTCAAGGATCCCACACATTTTGGGGGATTTTTCTGATCGATTGCTTCATCCCATACTCCAAGAACCTGCTGTTCAGCTGGACACCTGTCAGTAACACTTTGCTATCACTAAATTATAGCACTGATAAGTAACTAAAGGTGTGGAGACTGATTATGGTAAAATCTATGGTTTAATCACTGTTGTAAAATTGATATAGAGAAGGTACATTCATATTTGATTTGGTGGGTAAGGCTGGTTCTCATCTACGTAAATAAGCCAATTGTCACCTGAGTAAATAAGCCTTTTCTCCAGAATACATCAGAAGTAATTATCTTTTGATGGTAATCATGAATGTACTTGATGGTACGAATCAAATTCTGCCCTTAAATACACACAGTTTTTTTCTGCTTTAAATAGGAGCATGACTATATACAGAAAACAATATTAATTAAATTAAAAGGTCTAGAACTTGAAACTGCTGTCAGTTCAAAAAACTCAATTACCAATAATCAAAATTTTGCTTAAAGAGAAAATTTGATTCAATAAAAGGTTTTATTTGAAGGTCCACTAATAACTGAAATCAAGATAAAACTTTTCTACATAAATGCGAAGGGATAATTCAGAACTGATATAATCCCAGGAATTGCAGTGTGTATACTGTGAATTTTCTTTACTAGCAGGTGGAAACTGCTGCCAAGTACTACAGCAAATGCCATTATCTGAACTGAAAGGACAACTGCTCTCTGAGCTCTGGAGTTAAGATGAAACCCTCTATGGGTATTAAATAATCATATTTCATTAAAACATATTAAGAGCTATAAATTATAGTTCCAGAGTTCTGCAGACTCTATAACTGGATTCTTTCATAGGTTAGTGGATGAACTGAGGACAAATGTACCAGGATCAAAAAAAAAAAAATAAAAAAAAAAAAAAAAAGGATAAAAAATACTGAACAACTATTGCATTGTTTGGGGCAAAAAATACCAGATGTGTATAAGGAACAGTCTAGTCCTTTATTGCAAAATGTCTGTAGTTTAACATTCTACCTGTGGCATTAGCTATAAAAAGGATACTTTTAAACCCCTAAGTAAGTAGGATAATAGTATCCTAAATCTAATAAAATGTGACATCAGATATCAGAAAATATGATTTTCTGCCAACCGGGCTGGTAAGCTACTTTATGTGACACTTTTCAAAAAGAGAACATTCTTCCTGTGTCTCTTAACATTGTGTCTGAGGGGGTAAACTGCCAGTTAGGGGACATGTGTGACGATGAAGAGACCCTCTGTGCAGCTGACATGTTGTCCACTCATGTATGGCTGCATGTCACCTCGTTTGTGCTGCTGTAGGACCTGGGGCAAGTATTTGATGCAATACTGGCTTTTTTCCTTCTCACTCAATATTTATTTTGTCTTGCTGTTTCCAAAGCTCTCTAAAACTGCTTTGATAGGGAGAGGGAGGGTTTTTTGTTTATGTTTTGGTTTTGGTTTTTGGTTTCGGTTTGGTTTTTTTTATTGTCGTTGTTTGGGGGTTTTTTCCCTTTTTTTTTGGTTGCTTGCCTAACACCTTTCCAAGAATCTAAAAGCCCAAATATGCAGGGTGCTTCAAACTCATAGGAGATCAGAGATGTTAGCATCTTGCAAGTGATGCTCAATACCTCACAGGATTTGTAATTGAATCTGGTTCATTTTTCTCCAATATACAGGACAGAAAACTAATGGAAAGCTGTTGGGATGGCTGGGAATCAAAAGAAGCATGAACTGTGTGCAAGGAAGGTGTGCTCTCCAGGATGCACCCATTTTCCATTAGCACGCGCAGTTCCCTTTGCACAAAGGAAATTTCAGAGGATGATAAGGGGACTGCAGAGTCCCCTTCCCCTCTCATCTTCCTCACACATCTGCCCATGCTGGGGCATTCGGAGGAGGGAAAGTAATTACGTGATTTTTCAGTCAGCCCATACCAACCTCCCTTACCCATGGTGCCGTCGAGCTGGTGCCTTCCTCCACCTCTCCCGTTGGGTGATGAGCAGCACTTGGCCACAACTGAGACGACCAACCTGGGGCTGAAAGAAGCCAAACAGGCTTCACTCGCTGGTGTCGGGATACACTTGATCCCTTTTCTGCCTCCAGTCCTGGCTACCCAAACAGCAGGAACAAAATCTCGCTACGCCCCATCTTGATGTACATACATTTATTTTCATAAAACTTCAATATAAGTTTAGCTGGGAGTGCTTGCTAATCTGGACCTGTTGTCCCATGCTTCATGTTCATAGGTCATTCTGAACCCTGAAGAGCAGAACTGGATGTGTAATCGTCGTCTGTGGGGTACTAATTATTTTTTAATTTTTCCCATTAAATTAATAGCGGAAGCAGCAATTGAACCAGGCTTCTTTGGGTACCTTTGGTTTACCCTACCATAATTATGCCAGAGTAAGACACAGAAAAGTAACTATTACGCAACAGTCGAAGCTTTCTCATGTCTCCTTTGGTTATACCATAAAAACCTGCTTGCCTGAAACAGAGCTGAGCTACGAAGGGACAGAGGCAGGAAGGGAGGCTTGTGAATTATCTACACCTGAATGGAGACTGAAATGACCAAAGTCACACAATCTTTGCAGAAAGAACATATATATATGTTTTGAGCTATGTGCATAACAGAAGACACACAAATATATCGTGTAAAAACCATATGCACAATATTATCAGATCTGCAAATAGTGGCAACAGTAGTCAGGATAGCTCAGTTTAAGAAGCTCTTGACAGTTGCTGTCAAGTTAGTACTTGTACAGTCAGGATAGGATCATCGTATGGGAAGAAACGCAGAGATATGTGAGGAATTACTTTTCTCATTCACTTACGACCATTTCACCTGCACTCAGCCCATTAGGCCACCAGTTTTACAACTCCTAGACATTTACACAGCTCTGAACATATTCTGTTATGTACAAATGCAAAAGCATTTTTTTTTTACCATACGAAATTTAGAAATGAGGAATTCCCTTCAGTGCAGCATTTGTTAGAAGACATTGGGAAAAACACTTGTAGGTAAAGACTTGAGGTACGAATACAATCTGATTTCATCAAGATAAGGGTGGGAAAATAGAGCTGGCATCTTATTTTAAAACTTTATAAAGTATTTGCAGGATCACTTATCCATCAAACATATTGTATTTGTAAAGAAAATGTGATTTTACTATGAGGTTTAAAGATTTTATTGCCAGTCATCGCAAATGACTCCATGTCCATTCTAGTCATATGGAATATTCTGCAAGTGCTTGCAGTGAATTTTGAAACCTTAACTCGCCTCATTACAAGAAGGCTTTCGTAATTGTAAGTCCACTGAAAATTTCCTAGAGTAATAAATACTTCTCTCTCCATAATGACTGCTTTTAATACTTTGCATGCCTTAATATTTACCTTCCATTGACGTGTTTGACAGACTTGGTTATCCAACTGAATGACATAGCATTATACAATAACAACTCAGTTTTTGTCAAGGGCTGGAAACAATCTACTTCTCTTCCATGACAGTTTGTAGAAAGAAGTATAGTGTAAATGCAGACCGTGAGCGCACACTTTATGGGGCAGAAGGAAAGGCAGTGGTGGCTCTGCTTGCACACAACTTCATGTGCTCGCTTTTCCCCCTGCACCAGAACCTCCCATTGCTGTGCTGTGCTCAGAAGCCCTGACCAAAAGAATTTTTTTTCCGAGAATAATCGTCCCATCGTAAAACACCTTTGCGACACCAAAGTGGCACGAGGGGGGCACAGAGGTGACAGCACCCAGTTGACATACTTTGAAGTTGTCATTTGTTAGCAGCCGTGAAGCTACAGGCGTGATCTGTGTGGGAGGTTGGGTGGACGTCCTTGAAGGTCCAATTATAATAATACTGAGAGAAAGGAAGTGTTTACATGTTGGGTTTTTATTTCCTTGAATGCTTTTTCAGAGGCAGTAGTCTCATTTAGCCTCAAACCATGCAGGATTTCATAGTCTTCATTTTTCCTATGCCTGGGTTAGTTAAGTAGGTTTATAGCAAACTTGCTGGGAGCAGCAGTTTCTGCAGCGAGGAAAACGTGCCGTAGCCCCACATCAGCCCTGTGGTCAGCCAGCGACGGCCTCTGGGCAGTGCAGATGTGACAACGAAGGACTGTCCTTTGGCTTCACAAGCTTCAGTTGTTTCCGGCCGTCTCTATTAGAAATTAGCATTTTTCATTTTATGACCATTTTAATTATAGTTTCCCTATTTCAGTTCTACTAAATATGAATGAAGCAGGTGAAGTGTAGCCCAGTTGGAGCATTATACTGTTTAGTGCTGGTTACTATCTTTAGCAGAGAAGCTGGAATTCATTCTCATCTCATTTGCTGAGCGCTCTATCATTAAAGTGTCATTGAGAACTGACACCACTTAATTTTAGCAGCTTTCAATTCTCGTTTGCAGCAAGAATAGCTTTAAATGGAGAGGAGTGCAAATTACAGAGAGAGGGATATTTTTACACCACACTCAGCATTTTATCAAACAAAGCAGCCTCACGGGGAATAGGGGACAATACATTATAAAACCAAACTCTCCTCTGATGCTGGTAAATGGGTATTTAATCTTCCTATTGCAGGCATCCACTCTGATGAGCCTGTAATGAATATACTGCCTGGGACATTATCTGAGCTGTTGTGTTTTCCTATTCCCCGAAATATCCTTTAGTTTTTATTTTGGGTGTGGTCAAAGAATAAGCTGGGGAGCTCAGCCGCTCCCTGCAGACCCACTGAGGAATCTGTACCTTGTTGCAGGCAAACCAGTTTGGGACATATTTTCCCTTCTCCTATTCATTGCATAATTGCTTTTTCCTCCCAGTGCAGTTTGAAACCTTAAGGGGTTAAGAAAATCTCTTACTTGGGATCTGTGGCATATTTTAACCCATTCAGCTTGGCTTCCCTGCCTAACTGGATGTAAAATATCCTCTTGCACTACATCTTGAGATGCTGCCTTTCTGTTGGAAACCTGGTACTGAATAGCTAAGTTTCCCTCTGTTATCTGATACCTTTTCTCATCACTTATATATGTGAAAGTTCTAATTTCTAGCTCCCAAATTAAGTGATTTTCTTGGAGTTAAGGTACATTTAGGATAGGCGGGTGGATCATAGCAACAAATTTTGATGCCAGAAATACAAATAAATATCTTTTTTGGATGAAATGTTAGAATAGTTTTAGGTAAGGATAAACAGGTATTTGAAGGCATATTTACAGTGTCATAACACTTGATGTTAATGCCCATAACAATATCACCTTAAGGTAGTAGGTATCTGCAGTGCTATAGGAAGTCAGTACTCTGGAGTCTGAGGAAGCTCAGACAGTATAAGGATTCACACAGAAATTAGGGTCCCAGTCAACCTCCACTCTAACCTGTGGTGATGCCACTTAATTGAATTATAAGTACGATTAATCCAGTTTGGATTAAGTTTATTTTTACAAACACCGTTGATTTTATTCATACATTTTTCCTAATGGTTTCACTGCAGGAAGCGTTAAGAGCAATTGTATGCTCAGAATGGCTTCATTTGGGGATGATGTGAGACCCTGTGAGGATTTTTGCTGTTCAGGTACTGATGTCTCCTTCATCCTTAAGTTCTTTTTAACAGAATTTTTGCCCAAGAATTTGGGAGGCGGGTGTTGATGTTTGTTATGTGGCTTTCCTCTTCTCCTACCTGCTCAGGTTCATGGTGGACTCACGTGATGGTTGCTCACAGCTATTAATTCCTCTGCCAGGGGGTACCAGTGTCACGTTGCACGGCTTGGGGGGAAGGTGCTGGTGACGCGTGCTGCTGTGCGGCCGCAGGCTGTTTCCCTTTTGGGGAGAAAGAGGGGAGGAGGAGGAAGGTGCCCACTGAGTGTCCCATGACCCAGCTGGTGCCAGAGTGGGAAGGTGATGGGTGGATAAGCGGTGAGGCAGCGTGCAGCTGAGTAATGAAGTGACAATTTAAAACAGGGGAGAATCTGAAGGGCCAGCCAGGGGTTGACAGTGCAATTAATTCTCCTAGTCTGATGTTTCATTGGGTTACTGCGTTTTGACTTGATTACTTGATGGAGCATGCTGGGGGTGAAATGATGTTGTGGGGTGTTCAGAGTCCAAGTTCAAAGGACATTCTGCTGTCCACTGTTAATTTCTCATCAAACTGAGAGGGAAAAACTGAATTCTGGGTCACATCTTCCTATGAAGCTAAAGTAAGACCATGACTCAAACTTTGATCTGAGTCTTTCCATTTACAGAAATATTTATTTCATCCATCACACATCAACATCACTCTCTCGTTTTTGTTTGGGGTTTTTTAAAAGTATTTAAAGTATTTGCAGTCATTGCAATCTTCAGTATTTTGCTCTTAGTATAAGATATTTCCACCTAGAGAGTTTCATTGTCAGGTTTTTCCCTGGCATAATTTTGTGTCCCCTTGAGCTTGCATTTGACACTAGCTCAAACAGCATTGCTGCATCTCTCTTCCTTGGTCCCTTTAGAGTTTCATGTATCTCATTGAAGTCCCTCATAAGATCCTCTTTTCCAAACAATACAGACCTACTTTTTCTAACCTTTCTGAATATATAAGACCCTTGAGTCCTTGTATCATTCTGGATGCCCTTAGCTTTGCCTCTTTCCATTTTTATGATACTTTCATTATAAAAAGAAAACTAAGACTGTACATTTTACTCCAAATGTATGACCTCATTTTTTTTTTCTTTATTATTTCCTCTGTTTTAGATAGCGTTTGATATCTCTCTTTTTTTTTAATTCTTGAATTATGTTTGGGGTTGTATTTTTTTAATTACTGCTGTAAACAGCTGCCTAGTAAGACTGACTTTGGTCTTGGTGATGCTGATTCTTAGAGTTCCACAATGTATCCTCTGACTTGTATGGATTTTTCTTATTTTGTACTACTATAACTGAAATCAGACTCAAGTCTCTGCATCACTGCAGTGCCATTTTGGATCCTTTTGTTTCTCCCTTTCTTTTTAACACATAACATTTGAATTTTGTCCATCCAAAAGACCTTTTTATTACATTGCAATTTTACATTATCTGCAATTGTAGGAACAGGTTGTAGAGGCTTGGTGTGGCATGGGAGTCAGAACTTTTTACTTCTTTGCAAAGTGTGTAAAGTCATAAAATAACTGTAAATTGTTGCTACCCCTGAGAACGGAGAGTGGTACTTGTGAACATAGCTGTGAAGCGGAAGGAAGCAGGCCTGATATCGTTGAGATTGCTGTCAGCAGCAAAATCGCCTAAACCTTGTGCATTCAGCCTCTGTTCCTGCTGTGACAGCACAAAGCAGGATTGAAGAGACACTTGGCCATGGACGAGGTACAATTTCAGACTAGCTCGCACACCAGACAGAGTCATAACTTAGGCCATCAGAGCATATTTTATAGAAGAAAGAAATGCTACAAAATGTTAGTAAAAATCAAGTGGTTCTTAAAATAAAAATGTGCCAGTGTGTTTGATGGATGAATGGGACTGAACTTGAAACTCAGCTTCAGTTTAAGACCTATGTCTGAATTTTAAAGAGTTCCTGTCTACTACAAAAGTAGTATTTTCCTCTTAAATGTTTGGAATACTATTGTTGACACCAATACCTCTGATTGCAAAAGCTGAAAAAGATCATATGGAAAAAAATTGAAATGTCTGAGCTTCTTCATTGTCAGTGTAGAAGAAAGGGGTCAAATGTCAATGAGAGTCAAGCTTCCAATATATTTTCCCCATCTGTCAGATGTTCAGTGTTACATATTTTATTTAAAGTTTGATTTACTGTTTCCCTTGTATATTGAGTCATTTTTCGCCTGATGGCCTTACAGCACAAAATAGGAAATGAGAAATTTTTTAGAAGATACTCAAATTTGACTGTAATTACTGGCAGGATGTTCATCAAATGGTAAATTCCAATACTTTTCAAACATTTAAAGCAACACATTTTCAAAGTAAGAGATTTAAAGGTACAGACATGAAAAGTCACTTTCTTCAGCCAACATAGCAAAGACGACTGAATAGAAGTTTCTATCTTCTTTATTATTTCTCTCAGGACTAAGAGCAAGAGAGCAATTTCTTCATGATACTTGATTTACTCACTTCTGAGGCATCTTACTTTTTCTTTGCATCCATAAATTAAAATCAATATAAGGCTACCGAAACATGCAGGTTAGATCCCACTTAAAACTGAGCAAACTTCTTTATGTGGTGAGCAGACACCCAATCACCCAACCAGTCTGCCTTGACTATTATTTAATAGGGCTTTTTCTGCTTTCAGAGGAGAGGAGCAATCAACCTTATGTCTACTTATACCATGGCTTCCCTCTCTGCTGATAATGTTAACAAGAGTCCCAATTATTGTCAATCATCATGGCATTTTCGCTAACATGAATACCAACAGCACTGACTCATTTCTCATATGGTCACCAGTTTTTGTCATTCTCGACCTGATCCAGGTTTGCATCAGTGACTGACAAAAGAAATGTTCCACAAACCATTACCAGGTTCTTCAATCATCCAATCTCCTCAGTCACTCTGAATTTATTGACCACTTCTTTTGGTATAGTTCCTATTTATTTCCCCTGTAGTATTTCCTTCTTTCCAACAATAGAAGAGATGTGAAAAGAGAATATTTTAACCTGGTTTGCTGCTGCATTACTTCAGTTGTGTGACAGTAAAACTCACTGAATCAATTGACTTGTGATGTGGATGTATCAATGTGATGAGTCAGGCCCACAGCTCTTTTGAACCAGTATTTCCCACTGACCTTTTGATCTACAGCTATCTTCAGGCATCTGTGTTATTTATCCTGACTCTTGTGCAATCATTTTCTCAGTCATGCCTTCATCTTCTTCTGCATTTTCTCATATCTTTCTACTCCTATCTTACAGGACATCCTGCAGTCTTACATACACCATATGCAACCTTTATGCTTTCAAAGTTGTTTAATTTCCACACAAGAAGCAGAAGCAGGATTGATAGCTCTATTCATCCGTAATAGAGGCAGCAATAATATACCCAGGCCTTCTACTGTGTCTCCCTGCTGACCCGACAACACGTAAGTTAATATTGCAATTCAGCATAATTCCTTCTGTCTTGCGTCCTAGTGTGGAAACTGCAAGTGACTGCTGGGTAGTCTGAGCTGTGGTAGTAATACTAGGTCAACCAGTATTTTCTCTTAGATACAGCTGGTTTGGTTGGGTGTGGAAGCAGCAAGTCATTCCTGAATAGCTTTACAATCTAAACTCAGATGAGTTACCTGTGTCCTACTCATTTCTCTAGTATCTCTCTTTTTTTGCCTTACACACAAGTGTGGAATTGCTGGCTTGCAAATAGCAAATTGGTACAGTTGTCTTTGGCCATTTGTCATTTCTCCTCCATGCTCTTTCCTTCCTTGCTCTAGCCCTTTGGAATTTCTGCAGCGTTGCTAGTGGTGCATTTTCCTATGGTGTATGTAGCTGGTATTTAGATTTTTCTCAGTTTCTGTCTCTCAAAACAAAAAAAAACAGCATCGGAATTTCTCTCCATATTTTTAGAGTTA